>NC_137771.1:4345145-4417645 GCF_963455305.1 Plecotus auritus | reverse complement strand
TTCTGAAGGAAACAGGCCCCGTGAATCTGTATACGTGGCCAACTTCAGCGGAGCAAGTGAATTGGGCAAACTCCAGACATTCTGGAAAACGTGGGATTTTTAAAAAAGCAAAAGAAAACTTGCTTTTGTGTATCCTCATTGGAGGACATTTTCCCCATTGATTTTGAGAGAGAGAAGAGATACACATCGATTGGTTGCCTCCCTCACTTCCCCAGACCGGGGCCTGGGATGGAACCCGAGACCCTTCAGTGCTCAGGCTAACACTCTAACCATTAAACCACACAGGTCAGGGCAAAACTTTTTTTTTTTTAAATCCTCACCCAAGGGTATGTTTTCAGAGAAAGGAAGGGCGGGGGAGAAACATCAATGGGTTACCTCTGCACGCACCCTGACCGGGGATTGAACCTGCAATCTGGGTATGTGCCCTGACCGGAATCAAACCCACTACCTTTTGGTGTACAGGACAGTGCTCCATCCTGCTGTGCATAAAACAAAACTTTTTTTAAAAAATATATTTTATTGATTTTTACAGAGAGGAAGGGAGAGGGATAGAGAGCTAGAAACATCGATGAGAGAGAAACATTGATCAGCTGCCTCCTGCACACCTCCCACTGGGGATGTGCCTGCAACCAAGGTACATGCCCTTGACCGGAATCAAACCCGGGACCCTTCAGTCCGCAGGCCGACGCTCTATCCTCTGAGCCAAACCGGTTTCGGCAAAACTTTTAAAATGAATTTCAAAATTTGCTC
The DNA here is from genome assembly GCF_963455305.1 of Plecotus auritus. NCBI lineage: Eukaryota > Metazoa > Chordata > Mammalia > Chiroptera > Vespertilionidae > Plecotus > Plecotus auritus. Next base: position 4,416,895 of record NC_137771.1, on the reverse strand, counting down.
TGTCCTGTGGACTGAATTTATTTATCAAAACTTGAAGCCCTGGTTGGAGTGTACACCAAAAAGTTGTGGGTTCAATTCCCGGTCAAGGCACATACCCAGGTTGTGGGTTCGTTCCCCAGGCAGGGCAGGTATGGGAGGCAACCAATCAATGTTTCTAACATCAGTGTCTCTCTCTCCCCCTTCCTCTCTCTTTAAAATCAATAAAAACATATACGTGGGTGAAGATTTTATTTTATTTATTTATTTATTTATTTTTAAATATATTTTATTGACATTTTACAGAGAGGAAGGGAGAGGGATAGAGAGCTAGAAACATCAATGAGAGAGAAACATCGATCAGCTGCCTCCTGCACACCCCCGGGATGTGCCCGCAACCAAGGTACATGCCCTTGACTGGAATCGAACCCGGGACCCTTCAGTCCGTAGGCCAACGCTCTATCCACTGAGCCAAACCGGTTTTGGCGTGGGTGAAGATTTTAAAATGAAACTTGAAGTCTTTATTTCCTTTTTAAATATTTGTTTATTGATTTTGAGAGAGAGAGAGAGGAGAGAGAAACATCGATGTGAAAGCAGAACATCTTGGAACATGGATCGGCTGCCTCCTGCATGCCCCCTACCAGGGATCGAGCCAGAAACCCAGGCATGTGCCCTGATCTGGAATCAAACCAGCAACCTTTCAGAGCCCGGGATGATGCCCAACCAGCTGAGCTACACCAGCCAGGGCGGAAGCCCTTGTTTCTTCTGACCATGTAAGCCTATTAGGTGACTCAGGAGAAGAGTCCATGTGCTTCTCTGTACCATGCTGTGTCTGCCAGATGATCGGGCGGAATAATAGAGTTGAAGGATAGGGTGTTTCTTACATAGTCATTGTATGTAAACTAAAATGTGCAAATTTACCAAGTAGGTGGATACATGTACCCATTTGTCCAGTGTATTTGTCTTAGACTCATACTCATGCATATTCTTTTCTTTTGCACATTTTCTATTCTAATTACTAATTTCCCAAATGCTAAGTGTCTTACTAGGTATGTCTTATATGTGCTATAACTTTTTTTCTAGGAATCAGTGACTTAGAGGGTTTAGCCAGTGTAAATGTAAGATCTTAACACGTTAATAGTCAGCAAACACCGAGTTCATTGAGTCCGATGAGAAGATTAGAGATGTGGTCCTGCTCCCTGGGGACGTCCGACGGTTATCACATGTGAGCTGGCATGAACCCAAGAGCCAAACTATGTGGTGTGGACAGTACGTGGTAATGGGAGTTGAAGTTGCTGGAGATGAGGGCTGAGGGAATTGTGTGCATCCTGGAAGTGATGCGGTTAGGGCTGGAAGCTATCTGAAGGATAGGTGTTGGAAAATGTAAAAACTTGCTTGAAATGCCTTGCCCCAAAGAGTCCCTGAACTGTCCTTGTTGTCTATTAAGGACAATCCCAGTACCTCAGTCCCTCTTGTCAATTGGCTGCCCTACTGTCCTGAGAACCTGGTGACATTGAACTCATTAAATATGACTCTGCTGGCTTTGGACAGTTCCCTTGTATGAAATGTTCTCTTTTTATTAAGCTGGAATCTGAGTCACTTCACTTCCCATACATTGTCCTGGTCATGTCCCTTGATGGCGTAGGAAATTATCGCCGGGACCCTCCCGGAGGCTCTTAAGATGGGGCAGAGTAGTTGGCACATCCTTGCCTGGGCTCCTGGCTCCAGGCTGTCCAAGCGTGCGCGCGCCCCGCACCATGCACTCTAGGGCGCTCCTCTGAGCCCTCGTCTCCGCAGGGTCAGGCAGCGGGGTGGCTCTGTCCCTTGCCCTCTCCTCCTTCACCCAGCAGGCAGGCACACTTCCTTGAGTAACAGAAAGTTGCATTATAGGTTTTGTTTATTCTATTGAGTTTAACGTATTAATTAGCATTTTTAACCTACCTCTCATTTCCTACAATGAAGAAGTATTAATATTAGGGTCCAGTAAGAGACGATACCTGATAGAGCAGTGCATTCTTAGACTAATCATCAGTCAGGCCGTTTTAACCCGTGGCGTGGACCTGAGCAAAGATGGTTTCCAGTGACAAACCACGCGCAGTCATGCCTGAAACAGCAGGTTCTTTCCTGTGGGCTAGACCCGCCGCCACAGTCACTGTCCCAGACCCCAGAGCCTGATAATCTTGGCTCTGTGTCAGTCCCTCAGCCCATTACCCATGTTTGGTAAACTGTGGCTGAAGATTAAGATGGCAGTCATGTAGCAGGCTTATGCCTTCATCTGTTTTGCTGCTTTTGTTTCAACCCCTTCTCCCCCCAAACAAAAAGTCTAGAAATGGGCTGTTCACGGACTAAACCGGGAGCCCTGGATTTTAAGGTGAAATCATTGCTCTGGTGCTTGCTGTCAGTTTTCCGAGTGGGTTTTTTGCCTTCCACGTAGCCTTTTCCCTCCTGAGATCCCTCCCACTTCTTTCCAACCCCCCCCCCACCTCCTCTCCCCCCCCCCCCCCCCCCCCCCCCCGCCCAGTGCTTCAAAATAATTGTGTCCAGACCCAAGTATGGGTAGTTGTGCTTTCCTCCCTGCTGCCTCACCTGGTTGTTGTAACAAACAAATCTTCCCTGGGTGGGTGGGCTAGCATTTCACTCTGGGTTTCACCACTCACATAGGATGTTTGCTGTTGCTGGCTGACACACAGGCCCGGTCAGGAGGTCTGTGACCGCCTCTGGGCCATTGCCTTGGGTGAACACAAATCCTCAGCCCTGGGCTTAACCACTTCCTGTTCTCAGGTGCTGTGCTCCCTCTGCCGGTGTTGAGAGAGCTGGTGCTTCCCAGCGGTTAAGAGGACGCAGCCCGTTTCCCCGGGTCTTCAACTGGGTGTGTTACACAGGCAAACGAGAACTCTTTCTGGCTCTGGGAGAATTATTGCAGTTCTTAGACAAGGATGGCAAGGAGTAACTGTGATAGAGATTCCTTTCTAGGAGCACCATTCCCCTTCCTAACATCCTGTTCCTAAAACCTGACAAGTCGTTTTAACTTGTTTGGGGCGCCCCAGCCCGAGCCATTTCTGTTGGGCTTTTTGTTCACTTCCACTGTTTTCTTCCACCGTCACCCCTGCCCCAGCCCAGCCTCCGTGTCCCCCAAGCGCTCACCACAGGAGTCATTTTTTATGGCACACATAACCTTTCAACCAAAAAGAAAGTGCATTGCTTGTAACAAAACGAATCTCTTTTCTGCTTTTATTTTGAAAAATCCTCCCTGTTGTTTAATGTAGAGGATATTCGGCTGCAAGCCTGTTCCAAGTAGGCGTTGGTGCATCCCAGAGGAACTTTTGATTTATTTCCTTAACTCTGCCCTCCTTTCTCTGTGGTTCCGAACCCTTTAATGATCTGTGAAGCTCGGAGACTTCAGTGCAAAACAGTAGTCGTTTTATGAACCCTCCTCCTACATGAAAGGCCGGCCGTTTCCACACGCTGGGTTTTTGACTCCCTGAAAGGCTGACCTCTCACAAATGCTGGTTGTGCAGCAGGGCGTCCCAGGTTGGGGCCTCGATAATGCTTTTGTGAAATATTTGTGCTCCCTCTCTTTGAAAAGTTGCAATGAAAATTCCGGGCTCTTGGCCAGCTGTGGGATGTGATACAGTGGAAATGTTTTTGGTGCCCTTTGTTACTGTTCGGCTTTGATTGGCCTTATTTCCCGTAAGCTTCATTTTGCGCTCTTCCCTCCCCCCCACGCACACTTTTATGGCAAAGGAGATTCATTTAGCCAAGTTTAGGCATTTTATTATGCAAGCTGCTGTGGCCTTGTACAGCCCCTGTGCCAGAAAGGGACAAGGCAAAACCGCTTTTTCCCTACATACTTGCATTTCTCCCTCCCAAGGCCGCCTTTTACTGGAATGTCTGCGTTCATGGAAGACTGTACCAAGCTATGCGAGCTATGCTGGTGTCTCTCCTGCTCGAGGTGTTCCAGGAAACCCTTGTACAACTTGTCTTGCGATCTGGTTACGTTAACAATCACGGTAGACCTCACTCTGGGGTTTCTGCCAGGTGTAGGGAGGAGGCCTCCAGAGCAGCAGTCAACAAACAGTGACACTCCTTTGATCCTCCTTGTGGTTCTCCAGTTCAAAAGACAGAAGTGGTTGCAGCTTAAAAATGTTCTTTAATACCGCTTTGACTTTGTAGTTATAGCCCTTTTCATCCTTGCAAATTAGAACACTTTGCACACATTATTTCATCGGTCCTCCCGATAAACCTGTGGAGGTGCGGGTGTTACGGCCCAAGGATGGGGAAGGCACCCGAGGCACAGTGATTCTAAAGGGGCTTTCAGGGGCACTGTCCACGTCAGGGCTGGGGGTGAGCCACGGACAGAGCAGAGCCTCGTGGTGTGTGTGAGAGCTTAGCTTGGGGCCGTGTTTGCTTTCAGAGGAGCAAAGTGAGATTCTGTGATCACAGAAATTATTCGTTCACAGCAGGGTTCCTTGGCCAACTTATTAGCGATGAAGTATGAGTACAGGTAATCGCTAGCAAAGGGCCCTGGGACTGAAGCTTTCATCAGTGTCCCAGAATCTGCCCAGTCTCTCAAACATGTGGGCCTGCTTCCTTCTGGGTTAGATGCTAGGAGCCTGTCACAATTGTCACCCAAGCAGACAGACTTCTGTGATGGCCAGTAAGCCGCTTCTTTTCTAGGTTCTGTGCTGAAAATGTGCCGTTTACCAGCCAGAATGCGGTCTGAAAGAGCCTGTGCTGAGTGGGGTTTCCTAGTGCTGGCTCTGACCCACCTTCAAACTCTGCACACAGCACTTTCTGGACTTGCCCTCAGTATTCATGAACTTCCCTGGATTTAACGATTCTAACCAGTGTTGTTCTTGCCCTGTTTTAATGAAGGTGATTTTTTGTAAAATATTTTTTAATTGATTTTACAAAGGAAGGGATAGGGAGATAGAGATAGAAACATCAGTGATGAGAGAGAATCATGGATCAGCTGCCTCCTGCACAACCCACACTAGGGATCGAGCCCACAACCTAGGCATGTGCCCTGACCGGAATCGAGCTGTGACCTCCAGGTTCATAGGTCAACGTTCAACCACTGAGCCGCGCCAACCGGGCAATGAAATTGATTTCTGAGCCTTAGCTTTAATGTGGTATAACGGAGAGCTCTCTAGAACGGCCGTCACCAACCTTTCGGACCTCACTGACCACCAGCCTGCGGACCACTGGATGGCAACCACTGGTCTGAAGAACAGAGGCCTTATGTTAAACAGGGCTCATCTCTGGGTGATGAAATTAATTACCTGGTGATGTAAATTTTCTCCTGTATGTTTCCCAGGGAGAAACTACTAAAAACACACCTACAAAGCCTAAAGTTAGGCGCACTAAGATTTTAACTAAAGTAGTAGGGTTCAGGGTGAGCCATCCAGGTATTTTTTTTAAGCAGAAGGTGGCAATAATACAGCTTTTATTAAAAAACAAAACAAAATTGTGCATGCTAAAGTATATTCAGAAATAACAGGTCTGTAACCTACCCTCAGAGGAAAAACACCACACATAGGGCTATTACAGGAGAATTAAAAGTAATGTAATAAAATGTTAATATTTAGGGAATTGGGTAAAGGCTATATGGGAATTCTTTATCTCATTCTTGCAGCTTTTCTTTAAAATATTTAAAACAGTAATTGTGCACAAGAATAATCCAAACTTTAAAAGCTTACAGTATCACACATGCAAATGTTTGTGTGTGCCTCCATGTCTGTATGATAGGGAACAGATGGGAATAAGTAGAAGCTTGAGATTCTTATTCCAGCCCAAGTAGATTCCTTAAAATTCTAAGACAGCAGTTGCCAACCGGTGGTCCGCGAGGTTCGAAATGTTGACGACCGCTGCTTCAGACTGTTTTTAGGCATTTATCAGTAAATATTTTCAACAGAAGTGGCCTCATTCGGTTCTGTTACCTACCATTTTTAAACTGCGACTTTAACATTAAACATGTATCTATGTCATCGTTTCTGATGGCTGTACTTTAAAAAGATACAACTTTCAATTTTGAGCATTTAAGCTACTTCTAGTTTCCAGGTTTTGGACTTTTTTTCACTGTTAACATTTTTTTCCTTGATGAACAGCTTTGTCTTATTTTGAGGTCTTGTCCATTTATTTCAAACTAGAGGCCCGGTGCATGAAAGTCATGCACGGGGGGGGGGGGTTCCTCAGCCAGCCTGCACCCTCTCCAATCCAGGACCCCTTGGGGGATATCCAACTGCCGGTTTAGGCCCGATCCCTGGGATCGGGCCTAAACCGGCAGTTGGACATCTCTTTCACAATCCTGGACCGCTGGCTCCTAATCGCTCCCCTGCCTGGTCACCCCTAACTGCCCCTGCTGCCGGCCAGGTTGCCCCCAATGGCCCTCCCCCTGCTGGTCTGGTCACCCGTTACTGCCCCCCCGCCGGCCTGGTCGCCCCCAACTGCCCCCCTCCCACCACTCCCCCACTGCCCCACACAGCCTGCTGTTCAGTCGTTTGGTCATCCCTCACTAACGCGCCCCCCCCCCCCCCCGGGCCTGGGTGTAGGCAGCCATCTTGTGAGGGTGTGAGGGTCAATTTGCATATTACCTCTTTATTATATAGGATACGTTAACTTTTTTTACATTTTTTAAATAAATCTTTATTGTTCAGATTATTACAGATGTTCCTCTTTTTCCCCCCATAGCTCCCCTCCACCTGATTCCCCACCCCACCCCATGCCCTTACCCCCCAACACTGTCTTCATCCATAGGTGTAAGATTTTTGTCCAATCTCTTCCCGCACCCCTCACACCCCCTTTCCCCCGAGAATTGTCAGTCCACTCCCTTTCTATGCCCCTGATTCTGTTATATTTACCAGTTTATTCTATTCATCAGATTTTTTTCAAAAATATATTTTATTGATTTTTTTTACAGAGAGGAAGGGAGAGGGAGTTAGAAATATTGATGAGAGAGAAACATTGATCAGCTGCCTCCTGCACACCCCCCACTGGGGATGTGCCCGCAACCAAGGTACCTGCCCTTGACCGGAATCGAACCCGGGACCCTTCAGTCCGCAGGCCGACACTCTATCCACTGAGCCACACCAGTTAGGGCTGTTCATCAGATTTTTTATTCACTTGATTTTTAGATTCACTTGTTGATAGGTATTTGTTGTCACTTTGTTGTTCATAATTTTTATCTTTACCTTTTCTTCTTCTTCCTCTTCTTAAAGAATACCCTTCATGCCCTGGCCAGTTTGGCTCAGTGGATAGAGCGTCGGCCTGCAGACTGAAGGGTCCCAGGTTCGATTCTGGTCAAGGGCATATACATTGGTTGCTGGCACATCCCCAGTAGGAGGTGTGCAGGAGGCAGCTGATCGATGTTACTCTCTCATTGATGTTTCTAACTCTCTATCCCTCTCCCTTCCTTTCTGTAAAAAATCAATAAAATATATTTTTAAAAAAAAAATACCCTTCAACATTTCATATGATCCTGGTTTGGTGGTGATGAACTCCTTTAGCTTTTTCTTGTCTGTGAAGCTCTTTAGCTGACCTTCAATTCTGAATGATAGCTTTGCTGGGTAGAGTAATCTTGGTTGTAGGTTCTTGCTGTTCATCACTTTGAATATTTCTTGCCACTCCCTTCTGGCCAGCATAGTTTCTGTTGAGAAATCAGCTGACAGTCGTATGGGTACTCCCTTGTAGGTAACTAACTGTTTTTCTCTTGCTGCTTTCAAGATTCTCTCTTTGTCTTTTGCCCTTGGCATTTTAATTATGATGTGTCTTGGTGTGGTCCTCTTTGGATTCCTTTTGTTTGGGGTTCTCTGCACTTCCTGGACTTGTAAGTCTATTTCTTTCACCAGATAGGGAAAGTTTTCTGTCATTTCTACTAGTGAGTAACCTAAATGCCCCAGTATCTGAGAGACTTATCAAAAGCCCCCAGGGAATGAATGGCAGAGCTGGACTTTGAACCCAACTGTCTGCTTCTCAACTATGCTATTCTACCACAGAACAAAAACTTCCCTGTCACACTGACCAAACTAAGCAAAATCACACGTGAAAGTAAAAATGTAAAAAAGTCGGAAAACCAAGATGGCGGCACCTGTACGCGCTGCCATTTCTTCTAATAGGTTTTCAATATTTTGTTCTCTCTCTTCTTTTGGCACCCCGATAATTCGGATGTTGGTACACTTGAAGTTGTCCCAGAGGCTCCTTACACTATCTTCATATTTTTGGATTCTTTTTTCTTTTTGTTTTTCTGGTTGGGCGTTTTTTGTTTCCTCATATTTCAAATCTTTGGTTTGATTCTTGGAGTCCTCTAGTCTACTATTGGATTTCTGTATATTGTTCTTTGTTTCAGACAGTGTATGCTTAATTTCTGACTGGTCCTTTTCCATTCTTTTGGCATTCTCATTAAGATCCTTGAAGGTCTCACTAAGTTTCTTGGAGGTCTCACTAAGTTTCTCGGTAGTTTCTAGAAGATTCTTGAGTAACCTTATAACTGTGGTTTTGAACTCTATATCCAGTAGTTTGATTTCCTCCATTTCTTCCATTTGTGACATGTTTCTTTGTCTCCGCATTTTGGCTGCTTCTCTGCTTTGTGTGGTAGGTGACCTATAGGGCCCAGTGGCTCAACCTCCCCGATCACCTGAGGTGGACACTCTTGGTGCACCCCTTTGTGGGCTGGGTGCACAGTCTTGTTGTAGTTAAGCCTTGATTGCTGTTGGTACACTGAGAGGAATTGATCTCCAGGCCAATTGGCTGTGAGGATCAGCTGTGTCTATAATGGAAGAATTGCTGTGCTGGAGACACCCTTATGGAGCAGGACTTGCTTCGGTGGGGCTTTGGTGCTCACTGAGTCTGCCTCTTGAGTGTGTCACTTATGGATGTGAGGAGTTGAAATCTAGTGTCATCTCACACTGACCACTAGGCACACTGGCTCCTGGTTCTCCAAGGAGGTGCAAGTCAGCTACTGTCTGAGGCCACCCACCAGGAGCTATAGCAAGATCTGCAGATTTCTCCTCTTTGCTTGGGGTTTGGAAGTTTTGGAGATGTCTGACCCGGCTACAATTTGTTAGGTTAAGCTGCGAAAGGGCAGGCCATTCATATGCAAAAGCCGCAGCGCACAGCTCGGGTGGGTTTGTAAATTGGGTGGGGCGAGGTCTCAGGGAATCCCTAGGGCGTGGCAAACAGCGATGGCTGCCAGTCAGCCGTCTCTGCGTCCCCATGTCACGCGCCCCAGCAGTAAACAGTGATTCCTGTGCGCACCTCTGCAAGCAAGCCACCCTCACTTTCCGACCCAATGGCAGATAGTCCAGCTTCTCCCCGTAGGAGCCTGGGTCCCCAGAGTCTCGCTGGAAACTGGAGTTCAGAGCAGTCGGGAGCTTGTGTCTCCCTTCGGGTTGAAAAAAACAGCGCACCCAGTCGCCAGCCCGATTCGCGTGCCTCCATACCTCTGCTTTTCCGCGCTTGTGCACGTCCTACCCGGTCTCAATGCTCTTTTCTCTTTCCTTCTAGTTGTAGAACTTCTACTCAGCCAGCTTTCCCGTGGTTCTGGGTGATAGACGTTTTGTCTTTTAGTTGTAGTTTTGGTGTGGTTGGGAGAGGCAGCACGTACAGGTGCCGCCATCTTGGTTTTCCGACTTTTTTACATTTTTACTTTCACGTGTGATTTTGCTTAGTTTGGTCAGTGTGACAAGGAAGTTTTTGTTCTGTGGTAGAATAGCATAGTTGAGAAGCAGACAGTTGGGTTCAAAGTCCAGCTCTGCCATCCATTTCCTGGGGGCTTTTGATAAGTCTCTCAGATACTGGGGCATTTAGGTTACTCACTAGTAGAATGGGGACACAATTAGAACCTCCTTCAAGGCGTTGTAAATGAACTCTTTCATAGTGAAAATTAAATAAGGAGGCAGTGATTACAGGTAACATAAATTGAGTTCTTATGTCCAGGTGCTATTTTTTTAAATATATTTTTACTGATTTCAGAGAGGAGGAGGAGGAGGAGAAGGAGGAGAGAGAGAGAGAGAGAGAGAGAGAGAGAAACATCAATGATGAGAATCATTGATTGGTTGCCTCCTGCATGCCCCACACTGGGGATCAAGCCCAAAACCTGGGCATGTGCCCTTGGCTAGAATCAAACCTGGGACCCTTCAGTCCACAGAGGGATGGTCTCCACTGAGCCAAATGAGCTAGGGCTCCAGGTGCTATTTTTAGCACTTGAATTGTTTAATCTTCATAGCAACTGCATGAGGTGTAAGTGCTGTTGAAGTCGGTGCTCTATTCCATTACTTGTGAGGACACGGAGGCAGAAAGGTTACATTAGTTGTCCAGAGGTACACATAGTTCACACTGAATCAGAATTTGAACTTGGACAGTGTGGCTGCAGAAAGCCAGTCTTAGCCACTGTGTTATTCAGTATCTGTCCCCTAGTAAATATTCATGAGTGATGGCTACTATTATTTCCTCCCAGGGAAGACACACTTAGCTCACCATAGCTGTCTCACCAGGTGGATAGAAAATCACAGAGCAGATTGGAAAACATATTTCCGGGTATTAGTCCCCGCTACTCTTTGAATTTCCCTTACCTTCAAAATAAAATATAGATTGAAAATGAATAAACTGATACTTTGGAGCAAACAATGCTGCAATCTCAGTGAATGCCATTTTTTCCCTTAAACTTGATTTGGATGCTTTGGGGGGTGCTGAGTATTTTGGAACTGGATAGAGGTGACAGCTGCACCCATTGTGAATGTACTAAATGCTTCTGGATTTGGTACTTTAAAGTGGTTAGTTTTGAGTTGACTTTACCTTGGGAAGTGTAATTACAAAGCGGAGTAGTGGTTGATCCTGCATAGTGTTAGCATTACACCAGATTTCTTAGACTGCCGAGTGCGCTCCTTGTTCTCCACAGCTGAAGAGAGTGTGAAAATCCTGTTTGTAGCTGACCAGTCTTTATAATTCAGCTGCATTCCTCCCAGGTTCCATCCCTCTAGTCAAGAATAAAAGATTTAATTATGGGGGACTGATCCCAAGAGGATAGGCACATTGTATGTGAGTGTTCCTCAAGTCATGTTCATGTACAGCTTTGTCATCTTTGGAATTTTGGCCGGGACAACAAGCCTCACACTGAATTCGGATCTGGAAGCGGGGGTTCGGGTTTGTGCCGCACAGAAACAGCGTCATCACGGAACAGGCCCAGGTCATCCCACAGCAGCCCCGCCCCGGGAGTCGGTGTGTCCCTGCGGACAGCACTGCCATGTTCGCCCAGAGATTTGTATGCCCAGTTGGGTTTTTGTTTATTTTTTAATCCTCACCCGAGAATATTTTCTGATTGAATTTCTTATTGAAGAGAGAGAGAGAAACAACGGAGTGAGAGAGAAACATCAATTGGCCACCTCCCATATGTGCCCCGACTGGTGATCAAACCCGCTACCTAGGTATGTGCCCTGACCTGGAATCGAACCTACCGTCTTTGGGTGTACGGGCAACGCTCCAGCCATCTGAGCCTCCCGGCCAGGCCGGGGTGCCCAGTTCTGTGCCTTCTTGCGAATTGTTGAGGCTCTCAGCACTGGCTTGAAGATTTTTGCTAACTGAATAGTTAATGGAATGGCCATCCTTTAAGCGTAGAGGGGTAGTTAACCCCAGTGCCTCGTGGGAGCAGAATAACAAATACCAAAATGATACTTTGAGCATTCCTTCTCCAACTTGTGTCCCCATTTCTTTGGGTTCTCACTGTCTGCTTCTATCCAAATATCTCATCAGCTAAACCAGGCGTGTAGGGTCCTGATCTCTCCTCTGTCCGCTCATTGCAACCATTCGTCTGAAGGTTGTTGCGTTTTTTTCTCTCCCTGTTTAGAAACGCAGATGTCTTACGTCGCCACAAAAGAATTTTGTAAATTAACCTGTTTACAAAAATATCCTGACGAGTTTGACATTGTTTCCTCAGAGCACCTTGTTCAAAGTCCCGAGCAGATAGGCTGCCCTTCTAAATCCAGCACCCTCCACCTTGTAGCATCTTCGGCCTCAAGTGTCCTCAGATGCCTGCACAGCTGAGCAGGAAGTAAGGTTCCTTTTTGCCCTAATCTAGTAATGCAAACAACTCAAAGAGGAAATTGCTCATTCTTTGGTATTATTAAGTTTATTTTTAGTTTCTTAGTACTTAACTTATTTTGGAGGGAGGAGAGGGGTAAAATGCAATATCTTATTAAGGGAAATAACTGGATACCTTATATGAAGGTTTATAACTTAACAGACTTCCTACATTGAATGCTCTTTGAATGGCCCCTAAAATGCATTTTCTTTTTTATTTTATTTACATTTGTTTATTCAGTCAGCTAGTCACTCAACAGATACTTGAATGTTAGTGGATTTTTATTTTTATTTTTATTTTATTTTTATTTTTTTTAAATATATTTTATTGATTTTTTACAGAGAGGAAGGAAGAGGGATAGATAGTCAGAAACATCGATGAGAGAGAAACATCGATCAGCTGCCTCCTGCACACCCCCCACTGGGGATGTGCCCGCAACCAAGTTACATGCCCTTGACCGGAATCGAACCCGGGACCTCCCAGTCCGCAGGCCGACGCTGTATCCACTGAGCCAAACCGGTTTTGGCGTTAGTGGATTTTTAGATTGTCGGCAGGAGAAGGGAGGTGCTTGCTGTCATGCTATGGCTCCAATTGGAAGAAGATGCCGGGGCTCAGGCCCCATCAAATGGGACACTGCATCTTCTTTGACACTTATTTCTCTACGTGGGGATGGAGATCAGAACTGTTACATTTGAATCCTTCCAGAACAATTAGTGAACTTAAGGAAAAGGCTTCAAACTGAAAAATCCACAGAAGTCGCTGGGAAGGTAAGGCACAGCAGTGCAGAGTGTTGGGCAGTATCTGGCAAAGAACTACCCTGGTGGGTAGGTCGAGTGTCTGGTCGCTCAGGGACTAACCCTATAGAAGTGCAGTCTGAGGGTCTCCCTGTACCTTCGTATGAGTGAGCCCAGCACGTAGGCCTCATACTTCACACAAAAAATTCACTGCCTCTTTAGTGTACATCTTCGCTGGTAGTGTCCAGCTGTATTTGTGACCACGCTCACATAGTTAGAGTTCCTGCATTTCTTCCTATAGAATGGAGAGCCTTGAAAATGCTCACAGAGCTGACATCCTGTTCTCTACTGCCAGGTCCTTCTGTGCATGTCACTTGCATTCGTCGGTGTCCCCTTCCTCACAAATGACTGAAACTTGGATCACAAACATCTCTCCTGGGTTTGCCTTGCAGCAGAGGTTAACTGTGGGTGTCCTGTCTGAGCAAGTGCCAGTCAGGACACCTGAGTGTCTCCACAGCCCTCGTACATGGACTTTTATTAGTATGACTCCTGAGGGCTTTGGGACCAGAGGTAAAGCTACTAAAGAGACGGATGGAAGTGCTGAATGAGACCCAGGGGAGAGGAAAAAGGATTCCTTCCTGAGCTTGTTATTCTATACTAGAGGCCCAGTGCACGAAATCCGTGCACTGGGTGGGGGGTCCCTCAGCCCAGCCTGCACCCTGTTGCAGTCCAGGAGCCCTTGGGGGTGTCCATCGGACATCCTTAGTGCTCCTGCGGAGGCGGAGTGGCCACCGCTGTGCTGGCCAGCCATGAGCCCGGCTTCTGGGCTTGTGGCTGAGCAGCACTCCCTCTGTGGAAGCACACTGATCACCAGGGGGCAGCTCCTGTGTTGAGCGTCTGCCCCCTGGTGGTCATTGCGCATCATAGCAACTGGTTGTTTCACTGTCAGGCCAAAACCGGCTCCGACATCCCCTGAGGGGTCCCAGATTGCAAGAAGGCACAGGCCAGACCAAGGGACCCCACCAGTGCACAATTGGGGCCGGGGAGGGACACAGGAGGTTGGCCAGCTGGGAAGGGACTTCGGGAGGGCTCCAGGGAGTGTCCAGCCCATCTCGCTCAGTCCTGATCGGCCTGACCCCAGCAGCAAGCTAACCTACTGGTCGGAGCGTCTGCCCCCTGGTGGTCAGTGCACGTCATAGCAAGCATTTGAGCAGCCTTAGCATATGATTAGCATATTACACTTTGGTTGAATGGATGACTGGACACTTAGTATATTAGGCTTTTATTATATAGGATATTCAGTGTCTAGATTAGATAAAATTATCAGACTAAAATCATCAAGGAAGGATTTTGTTAGATTGGACTTTTTTTATTTTTCAACTGTATATTTTGTTGATTTCTATTTCTTACATAAAAACCAATTTCACCTATAAGCTAATCGGTATAAATAATTGCTAACTTCCTAGGGCATACAGGAAATAAAAACCTAAAACACTTCTGATATTAAACATTTATTTTAAACGTGAGCTGTACATAGATTTAAGAAATATTAACATCAACAAGTAAGATAATTATTTTCCAGCTGCTAATTCCAGTTCAGGGTCGAGGGTTGCTGGAGCCTATTATGGTAGCCCCGGACACCAGGTGGGACAGGACACCCCTCCATCTCAGGGCCATTCACACCGACACTCACTCAGACTAGGGCACAGTTAGACACACCAGTTTACCTGATGTGCACATGCTTGAGATGTGGGAGGAGAGAAGTATCTGGAGAGAACCCACGCTGACATGGGGGAAACGTGTCAGCTGCACAGACAGTAGCCCCAGCGGGGAATTGATCCCCCCTCCCCCCCTCTAATCAACATTATAACTATGCTGAACAAAATTACATTAGTTGAGGACTGCTAGCCTATATAATAAAAGCGTAATATGCCATTTAGACCGGATGTCCTTCTGAAAATCCTTCCGGACAAAGCCGGGGCTGCGAGGGAAGCCCGGGTCCTGAGTGCCTGCCGGCAGCCGGAGGAGGGAAGCCCGGGTCCTGAGTGCCTGCCGGCAGCCGGAGGAGGGAAGCCCGGGTCCCGGTGCCAGAGGGAAGCCGGTGCCGGCAGTCGGGGAAGGAAGGCCTACTCTTGCATGAATTTCGTGCAAGTCGGGCCTCTAGTTATATATATAGTATTGAATATACAGAGTGGGGCAAAAGTAGGTTTACAGTGGTTCATATGGCAAATAATACAATAATTAACAAATAATACAAGAATAAACTGTTTTGCGTACTCATAACTGCAAACGTACATTTGTCCCCCCCTGTATTAGAGAGTGACCTAACTTCAATAATGATATGCTTGAAGATGTTTCACTTCAACTCAGACCCCAGGGGGAGGGTGGAATCACAGGAGCCCCCTCCCCCCCCGGGCAGCAGATCAGCCTGTACAGAGGCCCTGGAATAGGATGAGCTTCGGTCTCAGGTAGAACTAAAAGGAAGTAAGTGCAGCAGTTGGGCACTGAGCAAAAAGGAGAGTGGGGAGGGACGAGGCAGAGGTGATGGGGGATCCGATGGGGTGCTCTTGCAGGCCCCAGCAGTAGTCATGGCGTGTCCTGAGGGCCTCTGATGTGTCAGACCCTGCTCTAGGTGCTTTGCATGCATCGATTCGTTGACCTCATAAACTCGGGGCTATGTAGCTTGCCCAAGTTTATGAAGTAACAGCCGAGATTTGATCTGAGGCCGCCTGGCTTTGGAATCCATGCTCCTAAACACCTCATTATGTTTTTATGCTGAGAAACATGATAAGCCTTAAAGAATTTCAAACAGGGAAGTAGTATCAGAGTAGTTTTTCTTTTTGTTATTTATTTTGTAAGATGCAGCAAGGAAATTGGTTGTAGCAGGCCAAGAGTGAGAGGTGAGAAATTGGGCAGCAGCTGTGGCTCTGGCGTGTTTGTTGGCCCCTGCGTGGGTGCATCCATTGAGCCAGACAACAAAATAACTAAATGAATGAATGGGGCGGCGAGGAGGGTTCCGACATGTCAGTGACTAAAGAGCGGGACAGTGACACGGCACCCCCAGCAGGTGTTGGGGTGAGGGCTTAGCACCTTGTCTTCCCAGATGCATGTTTAGGGGGTTGACTTGAGTTCAGGGATATAGTCTTCGCACAGCTTGAGGCTACTCGTCCCGCAGATTCGTTAATTTGGAAACAGTTGACATCTCTAGATAGTCATTTTGGCCTTTTCCAGTAGCACAGCTCGGCTATTTTAAGCTGTCCTGAATAATTTTGAAGACTGATCCCTCTCAGCTCACATACAGTTTCTACAGCGTCGTTTCATAAGCACTGCCCTTTCCTTAAGCTGTTACCACACCCAGGAAAACAGTGATTCTAACGCGGGGCCAGTGAGGACAGGAAAGTCGGACCTGAGGCTGCCTTTGGATTTGAAGAGCTCGCACACGGGTAGATGCAGGAAAGCTGCGTGTAAGCGGCCCTCAGTGGGTGTGCCGTGCGGCTCGGACAGCAGCACCATTGCATGGGCCGGCAGGTGGGGTGGGGAGACTGAGAGCGGGTCCCGGCGACGCTTAGAAAAGTGAGCGGGGGCAGAATAAGCCCCTTACCCTGCTGTCCAGTGACCTGGAAATACTCGCATAAACTTCAAATGCTCTGCAGAGATGAGACGCCTTTTCAAATGGCAGGATTGGGATGTTTGACAATCTTCTGGGTATGTTTTGTTTCAGTAAATGTTGTGGAATTACAAAAGTGTCTTTAAAAATAGGTGTTTGGTATAAAAGTAAGAACACTAGAATTCCCACGTGCTACCAAGCAGTGTAAGGTTATAGCAGTCGGGTTTTGGTATTATTCATTCAACTATTTATTTATGTGTCGGATCCATTTTGATTTGTTGTTTAGACAATGAACATGTTAAATCTAAAATATAATTAGAACAGTTCGGGAGCTACATTTTCCCTGTGCTTTTTCTAAAGGGCAGCACAGGCCCAAGGCCACACTTAACCTAGTCTTGCTAGGAATCCTGGGAATGGAAGATGCGGTTCTGATAGCTGCTGTGAACAGGCTTGCAGAACTGCTGTGGGGCAGGCAGGCCCTGGAGGAGAATATGTGGCAGGCAGGCCTTGTTGGAGACTGCTCTGGGCTCATTTTTAGACAGTTAGTGCAGTCACCGTGGTCACTTCATCCGCTGAGAAACATGCCCGGATTGGCCTATCGATGGCCCAACACAAAGCATTCCATCCTCACTCCTCCCACAAGGGTGGGACAGGAAGTTTAGCTGGTCTCCGTAGAGCTTAAGTCATTGGACTAAAAAACATGTAGCCTGTCTTCTTTATTAAAAAGTGTTCAGAATTGTGGTGTTTCTGTAACTAGAGAGAGCAGAGAAAATGCCTTCAAAGCATCTGACAGTGGCATCGGAGCCTTTCTGATCCAGATCACGAGGTACAGGAATTTTACTCATCAGATGGCCAGTGTTCTTCCTCTTATCTGGGGTTCGTTTACAACCTCTTGTCTCTGCTGTTGCCTTAAGCAGCGAAGCTCTTTATTTGCTACCACATGTGAGTCCTGTTGGAATGACTGCTTAGTTCCCAGGAGAGGGTCCTTACTCCTCTCATTAGTGCTGTGTCAGGATGCAGGTGCCTTGGTGCCCAGTCCCTCCAGGGCAGCACATGGATTTTCATACAGCAGCACAGCCCCAAAGCAGGAGAGCATTCAGGAACTGACATGTGTCCTGGGAGGGGGAATTGGGACAGTGGACGAGGACATGTGTAACTCGGGGTGGAATGAACTTCACAAGCGTCCCAGCTCACACATTTCCTGACTACGCAGAGCACAGAGGGACAGCCGCTCGCTCGTAGAGCCCGCGTGCCCAGGGTCAGTGGGCCCAAGGGTGCCGTGAGGGTGGTGCAGTGAGCTGCCCTGGGTTCCATCCTCATCTGAGCATCAACAACACAGATTTTTTAACTTAAACTTCTGGAGAGCCTTTTAGACTTCATTTGTGCTTAAAGAGTTTGTGATCCACGCCAGCAATTTTCAACCCAAGGTTTGTGACACTAGTATGTCCCACACTATTAGAAGAGAGTGTTTTTAAAGTTCAGTAATAGAGTTCATTATAGTGAGGCATAATACTTCACCTAATACGTGTCCTCTGACTCTTTTACGAGTAGAGTTAATGGTGGCCTGAAAATAAATAATGGGGTGTTGCCAGTCGCCCAAGCTGGACCTTTTCAATCCGACCATCAATTCTGCATTGCAGTGTCAGCACAGTTGACAAGCCCCAGAGCAGCCTGCCACAGATTAGCAGGACATTCTCTTAGATTTTTTTCTCATTCCTCCTGAAATGTTTAATGATACTGTGTGTTCTCATTATCTTGCTGATTATCTGAGGGCAAGCCTGGGCTGGGCAGAGACAGGACTTTGAAGTTGCCTCAGTGAGGCTGTTAGGTAGGTATGTGGTGTGCTGATGGTTCTATTTGGGATCCTCAGGAGAATGCTGGTCTCTCTGACCTGAGTTATCTTTCATACTGTGAACTTCCCTGGAACGCATTGTCATTCACTGTTCCCGACATGCCCCTGGTTCTTTGACTGTATGAAGTACCTGTAGTTTTCTGGGGGAGACAAGATAGAGAAAGAAAGTCATGTAAGAGACCATTCTGTTAAACTAGTACTTTTTCCAAATGGAAACAGAATAAAAATAATAGCTGCCACTCATTGGGCATCTGTGCCAGCCTCTCTTGAGCACTTTAATCCACAACCCTGTAAAGGAGCGAGCTACTTTTGAACCATCCCTTGTTTGCAAAAGAGAAAATGGGGTCTCCAAGAGGTTACTTCGCCTTCCTGTGAACACATCGCTAGTAATGGAGGGCTGGGAAGGCACTGGATTCCAGAGGTACATTCCAGCTCATAGTCTCCTGGCTGTCTGTAGGTTAGTGGGTACTGATGAGCAGCAGTCATTTGAAGCAGGCAGTGCTGACTGGGGTGTGGGGGTCTTGTCTGGGCACCCTGGTGAGGTTTCTGGCCGGCCTGTGACTCCCGGGGATAGGTGTAGCCAGCCCGGAAATCCAGCCAGCTCATCTCCCAGGCCTCTGTAAGCCTTTGAACTGTTCAGGTTCTTATTTCTTCTTAAATACTAGAGGCCCAGTGAACGAATTCGTGCACGAGTGCGGTCCGGCCAGCCTCCCCCGATCAGGGCTGATTGGGCTGGGCCGGGGGGTAGGGGGGGATGTGGGAAGTTGGCCAGCCAGCCCCACACCTGTTGGGGGGAGGGGGCCTATAGGGGGAAGGGCCGCAGGAGGTTGCGGGGCGATCGGGGCCCCCATTGGGCCAGTTGGCTGCCGCAGTGCGTGTCATAGCGACCGGTCGTTCCAGCCGCTTGGCTTTTATATATATAGATTCTTCTCACCCAGTTCAGCTCAGTTCTGCCTTTTTTAGTCATATTTTTAAAAAGATTGAATGCTTCTGCTGTTTCTAGAAATACTGAGTGTCTTTGCTTTCTCTTACTTAGGACTTTGTGTTTTGCCTGTGACAGTGATGCAGGTGTTTTCTAGTCAAGCAGGAAGTAAGTGCTGCCAGTCACCATCACTGGGACCTTCCGTTTGTCCCCGGGTCGCACAGCAGATAATGATAAATGCCAACAGCGAGGTATCTTTTACGATCGATGGTGCCACACCATGTGCTGTGTCTGCATCAGCTCTTCCTAGTATCACAGTGCGATGAGTGGGGTGCTATTCTTTTTCTTCATTTTTAAAATAAAGAAACAGAAACCAGGGAGGTTAGGCAACTGACCAAGGCTGCACAGCTACTGGCTGCCTTTCTCATTTTGAGTTCTGAGAGTTGGGCCTGGTATGCCAAGCATCCATTGCATGTAATATATTAACAGGTTTCTTGTTCGTCTAGAAAGGTACTCGTCATGGTCCATTCCTAAGATACTTGAGAAAATAGTCCCTTCATTGTCTAAGTTCTGTGGTTCACATGAGAAGCTCCACTTGAGAAAACTAGACAGGCAGTGAGTTCACGTTTTCCTCCATTTTCTTCCTCAATAGCATGCGCATCCCACCTCTACACCGCCCCGCCACACAGACACTCACACACACACACACACACTCACACACTCACACACACAAAGACACAGACACACACACAGACACACACACTCACACACACACACTCACACACACACACACAAAGACACAGACACACAGACACACACTCTCACACACACACACACTCACACACACACACACACTCACACACTCACTCACACAGACACACACACACACACACACACACACACACACACACATACATTGACTGGCCATTTACCAAACCACAGCCTGAACTGGGCAGTGAGCTTTCTCACCTGGGACGAGGAGCTCTGGGTGTCACCTGGTCCTGCTGGCACTGGGTACTTGGGCACAGAGGTGACCCTGAGATCTCTGCAGCCCAGCTGTGGAGCAGAGAGGCTGCTCTGGGCAGTGATTTGTCACCATTGGTGCACCAGGCCACAGCCCAGCAGGCTGTCCTTTTTCGGTTCGGTTTTGTTTCCTTAAAAGTCCAGCAGAACAGCTAGCGTGAAAGCGTAGTCCCAGAGCCTCCTGGTACCGTTGGCAGCAAGCCTGTGTGCGCCGGCGCCCTAAAGGAAGGCGTGCTCCCTTCCTCTGGCTTTGAGCTTAGGGCCTCACTGACCCTTGGAAGAGGTTCAGCTGTAACCACATGTGACGTACTGTTCTGTCAGATTCAGTGACATCTGGGCCAGGCAGGGGCCCATGATTAAGCAAGAGTTGGTATTCGTGCAAAGAAACTTGTGAGAAACTCTCCCTGTGGGTCAGGAAAGTTAGTGTGCATGAGATGGCGTGTATGACGGGATGCCCTAAGAGGTGGCAAGGATTACCACAGATAGCTGGGGAGTGGGCCGACGCACCCAGGAGAGAAGCTTTCCAGGGACCTGCACCGAGGCCCAGGCCAGCAGGCAGGCACACGGCCAGGCCCCCAGCCCTTCTGTCCGAGGGTGAACGTAGTAGGAGATGGAGGCTGTAAAGGTGCCGGAGCAGCTTTTTCAGGACCAGGACCCGAGGGACGTGTCTGAAAATCTGCTTCTCTGCCCTGACTTCGCTCCTCTGTCAGCACAGTGGGGCTTCCTGACCAAGAGCTCCCGGCTGAAGTCGCCGCTCAGAAGTTTCTCCTTCATTGCAAAGGGAAGTGGCAGGGAACTGGACAGAGACCCATTTCGGGTTTCTGCAAGTGGGAACTGTTGAGCTTGTAGGGCTCTCCAGTGAATGAGAAGTGTGTTGACTCCGCATGGAGTTGTTTCTGGGATCTTGGGTTCGAATAATAAGAATGCCGAGCTGGTCCGTCCCTTTGTGTGACTTTTTGTTAGAGCTGGTTAATGCCTTCCCTTCCCAAGAGCAGACCAAGAACACCTTCATGTCTCACATCAATCTCAACGTGAAATTCGGTTAAGGTATCCCAGGAGCACTTTGCCATACCTCTTCCTGCTGTACCCCACATCAGGCCAGGGGATGGGGAGCTAGAGTCGGGTGACAGGGGACTCCTGTGATGATAACATTGGTGGCTTGTCTCCAGAACAAGAGTTGCGAGGATTTTGATGCAAACATAAGGCATGTTCATTATGAGATTGCGCCACACTGCGTTTGCAGGGCAGAGATCGCAGTCAGCCCTGTATTCTTTCCTACCGTGATGTTTGCCTCCGTCTGGAGCCGTCCCTCTTTCTCACATGCCTGTGGAATGGCCACGGAAGCTCCAGCTCTTCCCTGGGCCATCAGCCCCATTGCGCCCTACAGCTCCACACCCATTCAAGTGCCCTTGGGGTAGGAATGCCAACCACAAGCTCCTCGACCTCCTTGGGGGGCCCAGCCAGTATGGCTCAGTGGTTGCGCATCAACCTATGAACCAGGAGGTCACGGTTTGATTCCCTGTCAGGGCACATGCCCGGGTTGCAGGCTCGATCCCCAGTAGGGGGTATGCAGCTAGGCGGTCGATCAAAGATTCTCTCTCATCATTGATGTTTCTATCTCTCCCTCCCTTCTTCTCTGAAATCAATGTGTGTGTGTGTGTGTGTGTGTGTGTGTGTGTGTGTGTGTGTACTTTTTTTTTTTGATTTTTTTACAGAGAGGAAGGGAGAGGGATAGAGAGCTAGAAACATCGATGAGAGAGAAACATCGATCAGCTGCCTCTTGCACACCCCCCACTAGGGATGTGCCCGCAACCAAGGTACATGCCCTTGACTGGAATCGAACCTGGGACCCTTCAGTTCGCAGGCCGATGCTCTATCCACTGAGCCAAACCAGCCAGGGCCTTTTTTTTTTTTTTTTTAAAGAACTCTTAGGGGAACCTAGATAGGAACCAGGAGCAGTGAGCCTTCTGATCCCGCATCACAAACTGTGATCAGGGGACCTGCCCGTTATTTTCATGAGCTACATCCCAAACCCCTGTGGGTCGGGTCGGGTCGGGTGTGTTTTCTAAGCTGTGGGTGTGCCTGTTGGTGTGAGTAACCCAGAACAATCTCTTGGAGACCCTAGGACCACTAAGCTGCTGCGGTCAGAGTCCTGTGCACGCAAAATCCAAAATTCAGGTGAAAGAGATGACGTGTTTCATATCTGAGGAGGAGGATGTGGTGTTGTAATTGTGTTTCTGTACTTTGAAGAATGTTTGCTTCTGTTCCTTTTATTAAAAACAAATGTGATACAACAACAAAATTAAATACCCTTTCCCTCTTTTCTTTGTAATGAGGGAGTCTGTTCTTTATTTTAAAATTCAGCTTGCAGAAACGGATTATACTTGATAATTTGCTGTGTGTCCATAAAAACCATAAAATTTAAGAAGCAGTGTTGCTAGAGTAGCTATTCTCATTTCCTGGCAGTCATTATATGCTTCCAATACAAAAACATTTTTCTCCTAACTATCCTTTCTGAGCTCAAAAATGGGTTTCTCTCAGCCCCTGTCATTCACTTACCACCTCGGGAAATGCACAAATATAAGTGATGGCCCTTTAAAACATCCTGCAGCATGCCACGGCTCCCATCCTTCATCTTCCGCCCGGTCCCGTCATTAAATGTTACAGTGCCAATGTATGTTTTATAGGGTGACCCTGACGGATGTCACTCTGATACTGTGCAGGGATAATAAGATTGCACATATAATGAAAGGCCGATAAATAGAAAAATGTTTACAAGATGGAGAATGGCGGTTTTTAACAGTTTTATGGCCTTTTTTCCCTTCTTCTCCCCCCGCCCCCCCCCCCCCCCCCCTCCTCCAAACCTTTTCTGGTAGAATCATGATTTCGTTACAGGACCTAGAAAATGTTAAGAAGGGTGATGTGATATGGTAGAACTAGCAGCAGTTGCCCTGTTGCTGAACTCCAATAAAATGAGTTCAGGAAATAATGAAGTACTCGGCTTGTGGGGAAGAGCCCTGATTCCAGTGAATGAATTCGTGAGGTTTGGGCGCCCTGCAGAGAAAGCAGGTTTTCTAGCGCTGGCATCATTATATTTAACATGTTACCGTCGTCATTTAAACAACCAGCAAGTACCGCCAAAAATAAAGGCCCCCAAGTGCTGTGTGTGGGTTTGTGTTCAATGAAGGCCAGTCTCGTCTTCGTGGCTGGGAGCCCCTCAGTTCAGGCTGGGCTTTAGACCAGTAAGTGTTTTGATCTGTTTTCAAACAAGTCAATAGTTTTGACCTGTTTTCAAACAGTCATTTCCAAATCTGGCTTTTATTTTTTTTGGTTATTTTTGGTTAAGTGGAAAATCCTTCTCTGTTGCTTGAGTGATAAATAGGTTTTTCATCGAACTGCTTGGACAGCTAGCAACAAGCGTGTAGAGGTTCAGGTTGGCCACCCCAGCAGCCCTTGGTCATCTCCATGATTTTGAGCCCAGTTCCAAGTCACAGCTTTCGATGCTTCTAGCTAAAGGTGTGTACTGGAAAGATGCTTTGTAGATGTGCAGCAGTCTTTTCCTCGGGGACTCTGTTTGATCTAAACTCTTGACCGTCCTTAGGAAAGGGAGAGTCACCGCTTTGGAGCCGAGAAGGCCACTTGCCTGGTGCACCTCTGTGTCATATGCAGCCTGGAGCCAAAGGAGGTCGGAGGGCTCCCATAGTGTAAGCGCATGATGGCTTGAGGCCTGGTGGGCAGGTCGTGAGGGGCGCTCATGGCGGGCCCCCAGGGTCTTTCTCACAGTCCGAGGAGTACGTCGTTGGTGTGGGAAGTGGAAACTGTTTCTCTAGATCTGTGCGTAGTACTGATCGCGCACTTGGGCCTACCACATGGGTTTCTGATCTGGGTTCGTTGCTTCAGGTTCTGTAATTCCTGGGTGCCGGGGGTGGTTCCACCCCGAGGCGGGTCAGGAATGCACTGTGCTCTTCAGCCTCAACTATTTAGGGTCCAGGTAAGAGGTTTAAGACGCCATCGCACTGAATTCCGTAGATAAAAGATAACTCACATTTGAGCCTCTGGCTTAGAAAAGCATAGATGACTATTCGCCTCGAGTGGTTAAGATCATGAGACTCTGGGACCAAACCCCCCCCCCCCCCCCCCCCCCCGGGCAGTGCCGAGAAGCTGTGTGGGCTTGACCACATGACTTCCCTCCCTGAGGCTCGGTTTTCTCCTTTGTAAAGCGGGGAGAATGAAGATATTTGTTAGGTACCTATGAAGATTAAATATATTAAGGTATGGAAAGGGCATAGTTTCAGTGCTTAGCTATCACCATGGTAGACTTCGTAGCCCAGTGAAAGGTGGTTGGCTGGTTTGTAAATGAAGACTCTGCGTGAGGAAGTGGCGGCCTGGGATTCCTAAGCGCGGCCTCCCGCCAGCCCGTCCGCTTTGCAGCAGCAGCTTCCAGAGCCGGCAGGCACGTGGATTACGTTCTCACTAGCCCATGGGAGGAGAAAAGTAATGCCAGTGTAGTTGTTTCCATAGCACTGAGTAATCAAATTAAGGACCTCTTCTTTGGGGGCTGTTGATCTTTTCTGAGAAATAAAATGTCATTTCTTTTATGAAATAATGGTGAGATCAGGCGGCAGTTATTTTTAATGACTTTAGTTGGCAAAATAAAAAGTTGGTCATCTCATATCTATTTCTCAAAACCTTTATCCTTTAGAGTTAATTTCAGGTGGTTTTTATTCTCACGAAACACTCGTTTCATCAAAAGTTTCATGAATACCCATTGTATTCAAGATGCTGTGCTAGACCTCCGGGGTACTCAGAGGAAGTGGGCATAGGCGTGGGGAGGTGGGCCGGCTCATTCATGACGACAGTCCAAGGCAGAGCCTGTGTATCCTGGAGAGAGGCCGCATGGAAAGGTAATGAAAGCGCCCTCAGGATGACCTCCGGCGGTGAGGGAAAGGGTACAGGAAGGCTTCATGGAAATGATGACATCTGTGAAGACCTCAGTGGTGAGGAGGACCTAGGCTCAGACTCTGAGGACACGGAGCGGGGAGGGGTTCCCAGGGCTGCATCCCACGGGCAGAAGAAAAGCACTGAGGAAGGGCAGGCTGGCCGGCTTGTTCGGAAGAAGTCCGAGGCGGCTGGGCCTGGTTCTGTTGGCCCTGAGGAGCCTTCGATAGTTTGGAGAGGCAGGTGTCAAGGTCAGAGCTGGGCTTTGGGAAGGCTGATCTAGTATCTGTCGGGGAGAGGCCAGGCCAGGACCTCCATTCTGGACATCCAAGTGGAGTGGGGACCAAAGGTAGGACCTGCAGGGGGCTGAGGTCACTCACTAAAGCAACGGAGAGCTTTCTCAGTACAGTTTTGGTTAGGGAAGAAACAGCACACACCAAGTCTCTCAGTTCCTTCACAGTGTACAAATGTGGTGGTCATAATTGTTAAAAAAGTATTTGTTAACCTGCCCGCCCAACTGGGGTTTTTTTTAAATGGGGTGGGGGAAGTTCCCTGGTTCCGGGGCATCTTCGTGTGGCCTCATCATTACAACGGGTGAAACCCAGGAGACCTTCACATACTTCCAGCTCTTCCCTTCCGGCCCTTCCCTTCACCTTCCTTCAGGAGCGGAGCTGGAGGTGGGCAGGAGCGTCTGCCCCAGAAGCACCGGCCCCCATCGGCGTCCCCTTGTACTGCGTGTTGGGCAGGTGCCTTTCCAGCCTCGTGCATGCACGAGGCTGTGATTCTGCTGTGACTCCCAGCAGATCCTCCTCCTACCAGCTGCGCTCTGAGACCACAGAGGTGGTCCTTCACCAGCAGCAGCAGAGCCGCCGGCAGTGGTAGGGCTCCTTTAGGGGTTCGGGGATTCGGTTGGTTAGCAGAAGGAGCCCAGGAGAGCACCGCTTTAATTACCGGAGTCGTTGCTGGAAGACAACCAGTTGCCGGCTGGAAGACAACCAGTTGCCGGCTGGAAAAAGCTGTGTCAAGGTGGCTGCGCCTAAACATAGCTAATGGTCCTACCCAGTGCCCGGCCTCTCACCTCGGAGGTTCTGAACAGCTGTCACATCCAGCCCTCGGCTCCCCAGGGAGTGGAAGGGAAGAATGACTTGCACAGGAGTCTGTGCCAGGAAATTTTCCTGACTTGCTTCACTGCCCTTGTTTAATAGCTTTTGCCAAGAAACAGTGTGGCTGTAATTCCCAGGCAGGGTGGTCGTGGAAATCAGAGGCCAAACGCAGCTGCAGGTCACAGCACTGCAGTTAGACCAGCTCTTCCCAGGGGACAGTCTCATGCCGGCCTCCCAGGACCGGCTCCCGCAGACAAGTCTCGTGTTCTCGGGGCCCTGGGGCAGGGGGGTCAGTCTGAGAAGCGGTTCTATGCCATGTTGCCTTCTCCCTCCTGCCCCTGCTGGGTTTGGGCCCTTGTTTGTTGCTTCCTGGAATTCTCCTTGGGAACAAACACCTTTAAAAAGTTGTTTTAGATCTCTCCATTCTATCCAGAAAGTAGGGGGTGGATTCCTTTACCCTCTTTATCTGGACCTCCTTGGAGGAGGCAGGGTAACTGAAGGACATTCTTGAGAAGTTTTAGCAGAACACCTTGATTCTAACTGATTCTACATTAGTAGGTAGACTTAAGGCATTGCACAGAGATCATTTAACTGTGCTTTCTCTACATATTAATGTTTAAATGTTTATTTGGCATCAGAACGGTTAAAATATGTCTTAAAGCATTAAGAGAACGTCTTCTAAATGCTCACTTTCTCACCTGCAAGGGGTGTCAGATGCACACAGTGGTGCATGTGCCAGCACTGCACATGGCGGGTGCTGTCCATTTGGCTGACAATAGTAGGTGGGCCCAAAAAGGGCCTGTAAAATGCTTCAGAGAGATGCACATCCTATATAATAATCCTATATAATAAAGAGGTAATATGCAAATTGACCATCACTCCAACGCACAAGATGACTTCCCCCATGTGGTCAAAGATGGCCACCACAAGATGGCCAGCAATGGAGGGCATTTGTGGGCGATCAGGCCAGCAGGGGAGGGCAGTTGGGAGGGACCAGACCTGCAAAGGGAGGGCAGTTGGGGGTGACCAGGCCTACAGGGGAGGACAGTTGGGGGGACCCAGGCCTGCAGGAGAGGGCAGTTGGGGGGTGGGCAGGCATGCAGGAGAGGGCAGTTGGGAGGGGGGGCAGGCATGCAGGAGAGGGCAATTGAGGGGGACCAGCCTGGCAGGGGAGGGCAGTTTGGGGCGACCAGGCCTGCAGGGGAGGACAGTTGGAGGTGACCAGGCCTGCAGGGGAGGGCAATTAGGGGTGACCAGGCCGGCAGGGGAGGGCAGTTAGGGGCAATCAGGCCAGCAAGGGAGCAGTTAGGTGTCGGATCAGGCTGGCAGGGGAGTGGTTAGGGGGTCATCAGGCAGGCAGGCAGGTGAGCAGTTGGGAACCAGCAGTCCTGGATTGTGAGAGGGATCCCAGATTGGAGAGGGTGCAGGCTGGGCTGAGGGACACGCACGCACGCGCGCACACACACACACACACACACACACACACTTCCTGTGCACGAATTTCGCGCACTGGGCCTCTAGTGTATTTATAATGTATTTATAATTATCCATGAGCAGCTTCCACACCTGCCTCCCCATCCCATCTCCTCTGCTGCCCTCTTTATAGTAGGTGGTGCTTGGTCCACAGAGGATGCCTTTTGAAACTTTAGTGGTGAAGAAGAAATCAGTGGAAGCATTCCCTCAACCAGCAGGGGTGGCCTCTATTTGGGTACCTTCTGAGGCTGGGACTCCCTACGTGCAGGGACCAGGATTAGATCACTTCCTGCAGCCCCATTCTTACTTGTATAGGAGGAGGAAGCTAGGCCTGCCTTAGCATAACTGTAACACCAGTGGTCATCCTTTTCCTCTGCTGGTCACAGAACCATGTTGTGAGAATGGAAGACAGAGGAACACAGTATCTATACACTGACTTACAAGGGGGGTGTACAGGGTTATTTCTGAAGGACAGGGTCTTCCATGGCTCATAAGAGAACAGGTGCTAGTAGATGGCAGGCTGCAGGCACCCTGGACTTGTGTGCTGGGGCCTCTGCACCTCATCTTCTAGCACGTTCCCCCACCCCCTTCGGGTGTCCAGACTTCTTTGAGTGGTTGTGGCAACAATCCTATATAATAAAAGCCTAATATGCTAAGTGTCTGACCATTCGACCAGTCGCTATGACACACACTGACCACCAGGGGGCAGACGCTCCGATCAGTAGGTTAGCTTGCTGCTGGAGTCCAGCAGATCGGGACTGGGTGAGACAGGCTGGACACGCCCTGGAACCCTCGATGGTGCACTGGTGGGGTCCCTCGGCCTGGCCTGCACCCTCTCACAATCTGGGACCCCTTGGGGGATGTTGGAGAGCCGATTTCAGCCTGATCCCCGCAGCCCAGGCCGAGGGACCCCACTGGTGCACGGATTGTGCACCAGGCCACTAGTATGTTATAATCACAAACATTTGGACTCAATCTTGGATGTACCCTTATGATCTAATATGGGACCAGAATAACTGACTCCCTTTTCTTGCTTCTGTATCACTTCCCCAGAGAGCTCCTGTCTGAGGAGTTCGGTGCCGGGCACCTGCCTCTGTGCTCAGAACTGCGGACAGACTGAGAATGAGCCTCTGATACTTGAAATGCTCACAGCACCTTCCCTCTTCAACACTTTGTTCTCTGCTTTCATTTCCCCACGGTCCCTGAGGGAGAAGAAATGCAGTGTATCTTACCTTTAAAAAAATTAATGGGGCAGGACAGGTCGCCCGTTCCCCTGTCTTAGCATTGCCGTGTGGAGGGATATTGAAGAGCAGTTATGTTTGTGCCTTCCACATGCCTGCAGGTAAATGGACCTGCTGTGGGCGGGAAGGAGGCCCAGTCAGGGTTTCTCCTGCAGCGGGTTGCCAACTCCCCCCTCCCCCACCCCTTGCTTGTGCCCACTCGGGCCCTGGAATGTGTCTCTGGTCTTGTTTACCTGAGCTAAAGCAGAACTGGGCCCAGGCCATACCAGCAGGTCTTACCTGAAAGGGCCTTCTGCTGAAAGCCACCTGTAAGAACTGAGCAGCCCCAGGCCTGTTGCTTCTGTTCTGTGTGCGTGAACTTGATGGACTCGCAGGCTGGCACAGGGAGGCACAGAAGGAAGACGGTGGCTGAGGAGGAGCCGTTCCCCTAACGGTCCCAGGAGTGGCCTGTGATTGAGCGCTGGTGCCCGGAGCCTTTGTCAACCGACTCTTCTCTGGGTCTTACTTTCTTTCTGTCCTGCCCCCCTTCCTGCCTCCCCCCAGATAGATAACTTGTCTTCTTCCCTCTCATTCTCCTCTGCGTGGCACCACCCACCCCTGTTTTCATTTTGGTGGAAGATCTGAGAACCCTCATGCTGCCTGGCTCCCAGCCCTGGCAGAGCGCTGCCGCGGGACTGCGAAGAGAGCCTGCAGGAGGAAGGGGCTGCCAGTCTCCTACTGCCAGGGGCTCTGTGCGTGTGGCCTGTCAGTAAAGTCCAGAGGACCCCCCGCCCCGCCACCACCCCCGAAAGGAAAGGCAAAGGAGCTGGGGAAAGAGATGGGGGGAGAGGAAAGAGAGAGAATCCGGTGAATGTCGGCCAGTGGAAGTGAGCACTCCTCCTGGCAGGAGCTCCAGCCCACAGCGCTGGCGGCTGGGGACGCCTTCCCTTCCTTTCCCTTGGCGCAGGCACTTCACCAGTGTCCTCCTCGCGCCGTGTGCAGCTCTCGTTCTGAGAGGTGAGGTGTGTGGACTGTGAGGCCTTGTTGTCAGATGAGGGGAGAGCCGGGAACAAAATGGTCATTATAGGCCATTCATGTCGACAACATTTATACCTGTGTTTGCTGCAAGCAAAAGCAGGAGCTAATTTGCAAGGCTGCCTTTGTGGAGCTGCGTTTGATCAACGGTTGCCTGTGTTAATGTTTCAGTAAGCTATTGATTTCTGCAGCAGCTTTTGTTCCCTGAATTTATGTGCCGCGGGTCTCCGCAGAACACACTATGCATGTTTGATTAAAGTTCAATTGACTTCATTCCTGGTGGGGCTCGAGCTGCTTCACTCCCTATTTGTAGAACCACAGCTTTCCCTGGCATGTTCTTTTGTTTGTGCTCAAGACCCAGCCACCCATGCAGTCACCAATATGCTGTTTAATCCTCCTGGATTTGCTCCATTCCAGTGTTTAATCCCTTCGCAGACATTACAGTGGTTGAGAGGCAGCTCATAAAACCTGGTCTGGACTTTTACTTATGTATTTATTTTTGGATCAACTTTTTATATATCATAAGAATGTACTCGCTTTAAGTGCACAGTTCAGTGAGTTTTGACAACTGTATAAATCCATGTAAATACCACAGTTGATTTATAGAATGTTCCCATCACCCCAGAAGGTTTCCTGGTGGCCTTTTCTAAGCACTTTTCCTACTCTCTAGACTCCAGGCAACCACCAACTTCCTTTTAGTGACCACAGGTTTGCCTTTTTTAGAATGGAATTACATACATCGTATGTACCCTTTTGCGTCTGGCCACTGTCATTCAACACGATGCTTTTCAGATTCATCCATATTGTGTATCGGTGGTTCGTTCCTCTTCGCTGCCAAGCAGTGTTCCAGTGGGCGCGGTGTTCCGCAGTGTCATTCATTCTCCTGGGGGCGGGGGCGGGCATCTGGGTTGTTTCTGTGAACATTTGTGTACAAGTCCTGCCTGAGCACATGTCCTTATTTCTTTTGGGTAAATACCCAGGAGTGGAATAATTGCTGGGTCATGTGGTAGATGTTTGTTTAGCTTTCTAAGAGTTGCCAAACAGCTTTACAAAGTGGTTTGACCATTTTACATTTCTAGGATATGACTTGCCCCATCTTCCCTGAATTTTGACATTTATGTTCTTTCATTTTCTCATCAACCAGTTTTAGACTTGCAGGGGACGGAGGGTCCTTCTGGCTTGCTCAGTTTGATCCTTGTCACTCCGATGATGGAATCCCTTCTGGCCACGTTCTTTTTAAAAAGCTGTTACTAAAAGGTGACAAAAAGTTGATATTTATTTCAACATTGTTTTTTCCCATGTCCTGATTTTCTCACAGGCTAGAGGAGGAGGACATGGTGCGGCACTGAAGGTTGAAAGTTGTGAACCGAGCTTTGCCGAGCCTTTTTGCTGTCTGGTGTCTAGCATTGGGCCAGTCGCATAGCCTTGCTAAACTCTGGCTCCCCCTCTTTTAACCTGCAAGTTATGCCATCTTTTAAACCATTTAAATTTTTTCAAAACGTTCATTCTTGAGAAATGGAAATAATCCCTGGTCACCATGTGGGACAGTATAATAGACCACTGCTGGTGGCTGCTTGTTAACAGCCTTGAAGTCAGACTGAGGTTTGACAGAGACCCTGGTGGCACCCCTCCACCTGATTTTCTCTCCCATTTTTATTTCCTTCCATCGCCTATAGCTTCACACTTTCTCTTAGGTTCCAGGCCTCTAATCCACTGGCCCTCAAAGGGGAGGTGGAAGGAACCACTTTGGGTCTTCTCATTCTTCCTTCGCCTTCAGGAACGGGCTCTGGTTTACTGCACCGGTTGCCCTTCTGAGCTGATGAGTGACAGTCACCTGCCTTGGCTTCTGTTCTGTGTTTTTTCGTAAGAAAACCTGAGTCAGATCAGTTTCGTGTTGGTACGTGTCTCTTAATCTCCTAGTGGATTTATGAGTTCGTTCCCTCCAACCAGCCCACACCAAAGATCAGGATAGATAAATGACATTCCAGGTGGGGAAGGCAGGAGCCAGGAGGTTCTGGTATCATGGCCTTAGGGCTCAGGATGTTGCAGTCACCACAGGGACAGTTAGCCTGCGTTTGTAGAATAGCATGGTAGACAAATCAGAAATTCAAGGGCAGTGCGTACATTTTCCCTGTTGTTCAGTTACCTTCTCATGGAACCAAAAAGGGGCTGGGGTAGTGGCTGGCTCCTGTCTCCATTGCCTTGGGTCAGACTTCATCTGCTAAATACGGGCAGTCACGGGCATTTTGTTGAGTGGCATTTGGAAAGAAGCACACCTGCACTCCGAGAGAGACATGCTGTATGCTTATGCTGATCCTCTAGTCCCATGGTCGGCAAACTGCGGCTCGCGAGCCACATGCGGCTCTTTGGCCCCTTGAGTGTGGCTCTTCCACAAAATACCACGGCCTGGGCGAGTCTATTTTGAAGAAGTGGCGTTAGAAGAAGTTTAAGTTTCAAAAATTTGGCTCTCAAAAGAAATTTCAATGGTTGTACTGGTGATATTTGGCTCTGTTGACTAATGAGTTTGCCGACCGCTGCTCTAGTCTAAGGCTCTGGTGACAACCGTGGTCCTCAGGCAATGCCCAGGCATAGACTCCAGCTCCTGATAGCGAGTGCTGGGCACACAGTTGCCTGCTTTGCAGAAGCTGTTTTCCCACCCAAAGTCTGCCTGCTTCCTGCCAACTACTGCCATCGTGTTCCAGCCTTCGGAGTGTTTTTAATGAAACCTCGTCCGATGGGCACTCTATCGCGTGCGTGCGTGCGTTACGTGGTTTCCGTGCTGCTTTGTCTTTTTCAGTCCTTCTGAGCTAGCTCTTGGCTCTGGAGAACAGAATCTTCTCTTTCTCGGCTCCTCCATTCACAGGCACTGAGCCTTTGGTGGGCCGCTCTGGTGCTCAGGTGACGCCCTCCAGGGCGATGTCCCCCAGGGCAACGGCCCCCAGGGCGATGTCCTAGGATACTGTGTCTGCCAAGTTAATTGACTTCGTACAATATTTATTTAATTAGAGGAGATCAATGTGATCTTGGCTCTCTCGCTGCCTTAAGTGGTTTTGTTTTTTAAGTTAGAGGTATTTTATTTTGGGATTTTTTGTTTAAAGAAATCGGTCTCTTGTTAGCTGAATGTCATTCACCCGTTTGTGTGGATGGTGCCTGGGGTTGGAGTGCCAAAAGTGCTATATTTTTTAGAAGATGCCTTGGCTCTCTTTCTGCTGGGCCGTGAAAAAAGCAGCTCTTTTGCCTTGAAGACTGACCTTGTGACACGTGGCATTTCATCTGCACAGCAGCACCACTGTGTCTGTCCTCTCTTAGTCTTTCTTTGTCAAGCCCCAGTCATTGCCTCTCGGACTTTGTGCCAGCTCGTTTCAGTGTGGGCACTTAGATTGCAGTGGGGGCTGTAGAGCAGTTTTTGGTTTGGGGTTTCTGTTCTTCCTGACCTCCCATCTGGCCCGCGGTCCCCACCACCTCAGTTGTATCCTTGATAGTTTCTGGGGTCATCTATCTGGCCAGGTGTTCCTTATCCCTGTGATTTCACTGGAAGGCTGTGAATAACGAACACACACACACACACACACACACACACACACACACACACACACACACACGGTTAGAGGGCAAGAATTACTGATGCACCTAAAGTGCTCAGAACAGGGGTGGCATCTGGCATTTAGTAGGCATCCAGAAATCCCTGTCGAGTGAATGGATCTTCCTGACGTCCAGAAGGTATGCTCTCCTGGGCTGCGGTGACAGGCCCCATTTGCCCAGCCTTTGGGCAGCTCAGCCAGACTGTCTTGAGCAGGGGTCCTCAAACTACAGCCCACTGGCCACATGCGGCCCGCCGAGGACATTTATCAGGCCCACCGGGTGCCCTGCCTGTCCTGCTTAGCAGCCGACTCGTCCCGGGCCCGCAGTGCGCATAGGAATTTGTTCATAGTTTTTCTTTTAAACTATAGTCGGGCCCTCCAACGGTCTGAGGGACAGTGACCTGGCCCCCTGTTTGAAAAGTTTGAGGACCCCTGGTCTTGAGCAAGCCTCTCTCAACTCCAGGAGCAAACTGTTCTTGGTCCTGGTCTCCAGTAGAGATAGCTGTTATAACCCAGCTTCTGCTCCCAACAGAGGGGGACAGCGAAACGCCAGGTCCCTCCGGACACTTCCCTCACAGCCAACCCTTCTGTTTTGCAGGGAGAACTGATCACCTTCTATTACTACTGGAAGAAGACCCCGGAGGCAGCCAGCTCCCGGGCCCATCGCAGGCACCGCCGACAGGCTGTGTTCAGGAGGATTAAGACCCGCACTGCGTCCACACCCGTCAACACACCTTCCAGACCCCCCTCCAGTGAATTCTGTAAGTGGGGGGTTTTCTCACGCTATGTCTCACTCACAGGCATCCTGTCACCGTGCGGCTGGAGCTGATGACCTGGAAACCGTGTGCGCACGTGCACGTGTGTGCTGGTACACAGCCTGGCCTGAGTGTCACACTGATTGGGGATGTGGCAGAGCCTTCTACAGATTATTCATTCATGTAAATTTTTCTAGTAAACGCCTCATCATTTTAATTTTTTACAAAAGGAAGTCTTGGCATTGGCCTGAGGGTTTTGGTAACTTCAGGAGGTTGTTCCACTCAGTGGACGGTGTACTGTTTGAGTTTTCATTGCACTTGGATTGTGGCAGCCATAAGAGCAGATTAACGTTTTTTCTTTTTCCTCCTGCCACACCACGCTCTTCCTCTTGGTCCCAGTGTGACGTGCGATATGACAGTGAAGCCCACGCCTACTGCCCTAAACACTAGGACGCAGCAGTAGAGAGAGTCCAGGGCACAGACCTCCAAGGGTCGCTAAAGTTGCACGTGCAAACCCCCAGGGCTGGCGGGTGGCGGGTGGCACTTGGCCAGAGGCAGGTCCTCAGTTGCTGCGTGTCAGGAAGGCACCACAGGGGCCCTTCACCCTGTTCAGACTCACCGGTTGTGGGTGCCTGCCACCCAGGTTTCAGGTGCGACACCAGCCCCCAGCAGTCTCGCAGGGCAGGCTCTTGGGCACGCCTTTCACACACAAGTACTTTGTTCTGACGACTGGCTCGGAGAAATTCAGAGGGTCCTACCTCAGCCTCCTGGGCCACTCGGCCTGGTGGCTCAGAGCCTGGGGCAGGCCGAGTGTGACGGTCCCCCAACCCTCACCCTGTTGTGTGCCTGCCATGCCCAGTGGACCTGAGCTCGGCCAGTGAGGACGACTTTGACAGTGAGGACAGCGAGCAGGAGCTGAAGGGGTACGCCTGCCGCCATTGCTTCAGCACCAGTGAGTGGGGCTTTGACATTGGCATTGGGTTGTGCTTCAGGGTCCCTGCAGAAAGTTGGAGATTTTATTTACTTCACCCCCCTCCCCTTCCCCCATGAAGTCAGTACAGAATGCTGATCAGTGGGTAGGACAGGCTTGGTCAAGGTTGGGGCCAGGGCAACTATTGTCACTCCTGCTGGGTACCCCAACATAAGGGGGGGGGGCGTTCCTGAAATGCTCTCGTCCTGGGAGAGAGCCGGGCGGCACCAGCACGGGAGCTGAGTGTCGGGTGTCTGCCCGAGCCCAGTACTGCGCGGTTCTCACGGCACCGGGGTTGGTTGAGCCCCCCTGCTCAGATGCCCCAAGGACACTGGTGGTTGAGGTTTGGCCCCTCCCCTCCTCCCTCACGCAGCCTCCAAAGATTGGCACCACGGGGGCCGGGAGAACATCCTGCTCTGCACCGACTGCCGCATCCACTTCAAGAAATACGGCGAGCTCCCGCCCATCGAGAAGCCCGTGGACCCCCCGCCCTTTATGTTCAAACCCGTCAAAGAGGAAGACGATGGGCTCAGCGGGAAACATAGCATGAGGACTCGGCGGAGTCGGGGCTCGGTGAGTCCCGGGCCGCGACCGAACCTCCCACCACCCTCCAGCTTCCTAGGAAATGGTTCGCCCAGAGGCATCAGCTTGTCCTGTGGGGCTGGGGAGCGCCCCCTGTCCTCACCCCCCCTCCTCCTTGGGGAGTCAGTGTGGCCGTGGCTCTCCAAGTCCCTCAGACCCCCCTCTGGCCCGCGGGCCGGTCTCCTCTAGGGGGGCAGAGCTCTGCTGTTTGAAACTTGCTGGCTTTTTTTTTTATGTTTGATCCAGTTTGGGGAACATAGAGGTACATGTTTCTACTCACAGCATAGCCTCATCCCTCCACAAAGAGACTGTTTGCCAGGTTGGAAATGCAGCCGGGACCTTGAGAGCGAGGGTTTTCCCAGGCCGGGCCTTTTAGGCAAGTGGGTGGCACCTCCACCTTCCTCTGACCCCGGCGTCCTGCCCGCCCGGCTGCTGCTCGCTCACAGGAGCAGGGGGAGCCGCGTGAATCCCTGGGCCCGGTCTGTTCGGAGCCCCCGTGGCCTCGCAGAAACGTGCTGCCGTGCTCAGGGGCTTAGGAGCTGAGCTGCGTTCTTCAGCAGCTCGTGCCTCTGGGTCGCTCCCCTCCTGGCAGACGGAAGCAGCAGGTGCTTGTTTGGGGTGGGCTGGGCAGTTACATGGAATAAGCACAAGGCGAGGTGACTGAGAGCTGGCTCTGTAACTGTCATTCTGGAGAGCGTGGCCGAGTGGACTGTCCCCACTGACCGAGGCCCCTCAGAAGCCCTTGCTCACTTCCAGCGCACGTCATTCAGGAGGGTCCCGGAGGCGAGGGCCTTGGGTTGAAGCCGAGAATTGCTTTTCCACATGAACCCACCCACCCCTCCTCCCTTCCCTCCATGTTGACCCTGTCCGTGAGGGACAGCCAGCGTGCTTGTTTGCCAGGGGCTGGCATTTGGCCTGAGACCAACAGTGGGGCCTGTTCTTGATGCCCCTGTGGGTGTGCTGGGGTCCAGTCTCACCAACCTCGCGTTTGGGTGGGCAGATGTCTACACTGCGCAGTGGTCGAAAGAAGCAGCCAGCCAGCCCTGATGGTCGCGCCTCGCCCACCAATGAAGACATCCGCTCCAGTGGCCGGAACTCCCCCAGCGCTGCCAGCACCTCCAGCAACGACAGTAAAGCAGAGACGGTGAAGAAGCTGGCCAAGGTAAGATGTGGGGTGGTGGGGCTGCGGCCCACCCTCTCATGACGACCTGATCGCTGGAGCTGGTGCTCAGCTCCCTCTGACACGGGCCGCAGCTCATCATGGAGCCTCCCGGGAAGAGGGAACCAGCAGTGCCCTGGCCGGGGCTGCAGCCGGGGCCTGGGAAAGGGGGTCCAGCTCGCTCCCAGCACTGACCTTTGGGGGCTCCCAAGGCCTCAGAGGCGGAGGCGCGGGGGGGGGACGATGGGAGAGGCTTCCTCCTCCCGAAGCCAAGTTCCCATCCAGACGCTTGTGCCTGCCTGGCTCTGGCCGGCCCCTCCCAGAGCTTTCCTGCTTCTGGAGGGGGAGCTCAGACTGTGGGACGGGGTGTCAGCACCCAGTCACCATATCATGCCCCGAGGCTGAGGGGACCCCTCTCGGCTGACCCTCCTGTGCGCTTGCCCACTGCAGAAGGTGAAGGAAGGAGCCACGTCACCCCTGAAGAGCACCAAGCGCCAGCGGGAAAAGGTGGCCTCGGACACAGAGGAGGCCGACAGGACCAGCTCCAAGAAGACGAAAACCCAGGTGGGGTCTTCAGCTGGCAGCCAGTGCCCCGGGAGGCCCTCCGCCGAGTCTC
This sequence comes from Plecotus auritus, assembly GCF_963455305.1. Lineage (NCBI taxonomy): Eukaryota > Metazoa > Chordata > Mammalia > Chiroptera > Vespertilionidae > Plecotus > Plecotus auritus. Next base: position 4,379,276 of record NC_137771.1, on the reverse strand, counting down.
CCGAGGGGGTGGCAGTGCCCTCTCTCCCGGGGAGGGGCCGGGTCAGGGCAGGACCGCTGGTCCTTGAGGCCAAGCTTGCTGCCCGCTGTGCATGTGCCAGGCTCTGGCCACGCAGGGCAGACTAGAGCGTCCCTCCTCGCCTCTCGCCTTAGGAGATCAGCCGGCCCAACTCGCCGTCCGAAGGCGAGGGAGAGAGTTCTGACAGCCGCAGTGTCAACGATGAGGGCAGCAGTGACCCCAAAGACATCGACCAGGACAATCGTAGCACGTCCCCCAGCATCCCCAGCCCCCAGGACAATGAGAGTGACTCGGACTCCTCTGCGCAGCAGCAGACCCTGCAGGCCCAGCCCCCCGCCTTGCAGGCTCCCAGTGGGGCTGCTCCAGCTCCCTCCACAGCGCCCCCGGGAGCTCCCCAGCTTCCCACACCGGGGCCCACACCCTCAGCCGTTCCTCCACAGGGCTCCCCCTCGGCCTCCCAGCCCTCCAGCCAGGCTCCGCCGGGTTCCGCTTCCCATGCCCATATCCAGCAGGCCCCTGCTCTGCACCCCCAGCGGCTGCCCTCCCCACATCCCCCGCTGCAGCCTCTGACCGTGCCAGCTGGCCAGACCTCCGCCCCGCCTCATCCCCAGCCCCCCTTGCACAGTCAGGGCCCACCCGGCCCTCACAGCCTGCAGGCCGGGCCCCTGCTGCAGCACCCAGGCCCCCCTCAGCCCTTTGGCCTCCCTCCCCAGGCCTCCCAGGCAGCAGCTCACCCCCACACCTCCCTGCAGCCCCCAGCTTCTCAGTCAGTCTTGCAGCCCCAGCAGCCCCCAAGGGAGCAGCCCCTGCCACCCGCACCCCTGGCCATGCCTCACATCAAGCCCCCACCCACGACGCCCATCCCCCAGCTGCCAGCACCACAGGCCCACAAGCACCCACCTCACCTCTCAGGGCCCTCACCCTTCTCCATGAATGCCAACCTCCCGCCCCCTCCAGCACTGAAGCCCCTGAGCTCCCTGTCTACACACCACCCCCCTTCGGCACACCCCCCACCGCTGCAGCTCATGCCTCAGAGCCAGCCTCTGCCCTCCTCCCCCGCCCAACCTCCTGTGCTGACCCAGAGCCAGAGCCTGCCCCCTGCTGCCGCCGCCCACCCCCCTGCGGGCCTCCACCAGGCGCCCCCTCAGCCCTCATTCGCTCAGCACCCCTTTGTCCCTGGAGGCCCTCCTCCTATCACCCCCCCGTCCTGCCCCTCTACTTCCACTCCACTCACGGGACCTGGCCCGTCGGCCCAGCCACCCTGCTCTGCTGCCGTTTCTTCAGGAGGCAGCACACCTGTGGGGGCAGCCTGCCCGCTGCCCACTGTCCAGATCAAGGAAGAGGCTCTGGACGATGCCGAGGAGCCCGAGAGCCCCCCTCCACCACCGAGGAGTCCGTCCCCCGAGCCCACTGTGGTGGACACCCCCAGCCATGCCAGCCAGTCCGCCAGGTATTGTCTCAGGAAGCTGGGCAGCCCAGGGCAGGCCTCGGCCTTGGCAGGGCCCCCATGGCAGACGTGGCCTTTTTAGGTTCTACAAACACCTGGACCGGGGTTACAACTCATGTGCACGGGCAGACCTGTACTTCATGCCTCTGGCGGGATCCAAACTGGCCAAGAAGAGGGAGGAGGCCATCGAGAAGGCCAAACGAGAGGCCGAGCAGAAAGCGAGAGAGGAGCGGGAGCGGGAGAAGGAGAAGGAGAAGGAACGTGAACGGGAGCGAGAGCGCGAGCGGGAGGCTGAGCGAGCGGCAGTGAGTGCTCAGTGCTGGGCGGGCGGGTGGCCTGTGTGTGCAGGGAGGGGGCACTGGCCATGCCAGGCTGGGGACACTGGGCCACCTGCTCTGTGTGAGGCTGTTTGCTTCAGTGTCATGGCAGCTGGAGGATCCAGTGCTGTTTGAGCCCCGTCCTAGGCTTTTCAGAGATTGCTGCTCTTCCCTGAGCCAGCCCAGGACCCCCCCCCCCCCCCCCAGGGGCTCACCGTGCACCTCCTCTTTCCCTAACCCTCCCCCAGAGGCTCACCATGCACCTCCTCCTGTCCCTAACCCTCCCCCAGAGGCTCACCATGCACCTCCTCCTGTCCCTAACCCTCCCCCAGAGGCTCACCGTGCACCTCCTCCTTTCCCTAACCCCTCCCCCAGAGGCTCACCATGCACCTCCTCCTTTCCCTAACCCCTCCCCCAGAGGCTCACCGTGCACCTCCTCCTTTCCCTAACCCTCCCCCAGAGGCTCACCGTGCACCTCCTCCTTCCCTAACCCCTCCCCCAGAGGCTCACCATGCACCTCCTCCTGTCCCTAACCCCTCCCCCAGAGGCTCACCATGCACCTCCTCCTTTCCCTAACCCCTCCCCCAGAGGCTCACCATGCACCTCCTCCTGTCCCTAACCCCTCCCCCAGAGGCTCACCATGCACCTCCTCCTTTCCCTAACCCCTCCCCCAGAGGCTCACCATGCACCTCCTCCTTTCCCTAACCCCTCCCCCAGAGGCTCACCATGCACCTCCTCCTGTCCCCTAACCCCTCCCCCAGAGGCTCACCATGCACCTCCTCCTTCCCTAACCCTCCCCCAGAGGCTCACCATGCACCCCCTCCTGTCCCTAACCCCTCTCCCCTCCCCCAGAGGCTCACCGTGCACCCCCTCCTTTCCCTAACCCTCCCCCAGAGGCTCACCATGCACCCCCTCCTGTCCCTAACCTTCCCCCAGAGGCTCACCATGCACCTCCTCCTTCCCTAACCCCTCCCCCCTCCCCCAGAGGCTCACCGTGCACCTCCTCCTGTCCCTAACCCCTCCCCCAGAGGCTCACCATGCACCTCCTCCTGTCCCTACCACCTCCCCCAGAGGCTCACCGTGCACCTCCTCCTGTCCCTAACCCCTCCCCCAGAGGCTCACCGTGCACCTCCTCCTGTCCCTCCCCCCTCCCCCAGAGGCTCACCGTGCACCCCCTCCTTTCCCTAACCCTCCCCCAGAGGCTCACCATGCACCCCCTCCTGTCCCTAACCTTCCCCCAGAGGCTCACCATGCACCTCCTCCTTCCCTAACCCCTCCCCCAGAGGCTCACCATGCACCTCCTCCTGTCCCTAACCCTCCCCCAGAGGCTCACCGTGCACCTCCTCCTGTCCCTAACCCCTCCCCCAGAGGCTCACCGTGCACCTCCTCCTTTCCCAGGACCCCAGCCCCAGAGGCTCACCGTGCACCTCCTCCTTGGCCCTGGCAGGTTCAGGCTGGTTGACCAGCAGCCTGTAGACGTGTCTCTCCTGTAACTGCAGAGAAACTGAAAGGGGGAGAGCCAGGCATTAGGGGCATTAACCGGCCTCATCCGCACCCTCGGGGGGCCCTGTCCTGGGCACTCTCGTGGGCTGGGCCACCCAGCGCCTGCCCTTGTGGGAGGGCCCCCTCCCATGCAGGGCCTTGTCTCAGGTTCATGAACCATTCAGGACACCAGGGAAGCTCCAGACAGAGGGGACGGGCACAGGGGTCTGGGCCAGGTCCTTGTCACAGGCCGTGTCTGAGGCCGCTCGGGGTTGGGGTGGAGGGACCAAGTTGACAGGTCAGTGCAGGATGGCCACAGGGCAGAGCTCACCTCCCAAGGAACACTAGGCAGCTGGTCCCCCCACCCCCTCCTTTTCCTCAGCAGAAGGCGTCCAGCTCGGCACATGAAGGCCGCCTCAGCGACCCCCAGCTCGGTGGTCCCAGCCACATGCGGCCATCCTTCGAGCCACCACCAACCACCATTGCTGCCGTGCCCCCGTACATCGGGCCGGACACCCCTGCCCTTCGGACTCTGAGCGAGTACGCCCGGCCCCACGTCATGTCGCCCACCAACCGCAACCACCCCTTCTACATGCCCCTCAACCCCACCGACCCGCTGCTGGCCTACCACATGCCCGGCCTCTACAACGTGGACCCCACCATCCGTGAGCGGGAGCTCCGTGAGCGGGAGATCCGAGAGCGGGAGATCCGGGAGCGGGAGTTGCGGGAGAGGATGAAGCCGGGCTTCGAGGTGAAGCCCCCCGAGCTGGACCCCCTGCACCCAGCCACCAACCCCATGGAGCACTTCGCCCGGCACAGCGCCCTCACCATTCCCCCCACTGCGGGCCCCCACCCTTTTGCTTCATTCCACCCGGGCCTGAACCCCTTGGAGAGGGAGAGACTGGCCCTGGCGGGCCCCCAGTTGCGGCCCGAGATGAGCTACCCTGATAGACTGGCAGCCGAGCGGATTCACGCCGAGCGGATGGCATCGCTGACCAGCGACCCTCTGGCCCGACTGCAGATGTTCAACGTGACTCCACACCATCACCAGCACTCACACATCCACTCGCACCTCCACCTCCACCAGCAGGACCCCCTCCACCAAGGTAGGTGCCCGGGCTGCTGAGAGGGCACTGGGTTGGCTCTGGGGTGGGGAGGCGCGGCCCAGAGAGAGAGCCGCCGGCCCAGAGCAGAGACTGTTCTTTTCTAAACGAGTCCCAGTTCCAGGCAGATACTGGGACGTCTGGCATGGAGCATTCAGTGTGCTCCGAGGAACCGCTGCCACTACTCGGGCAGCCTGTGTCTGCTCAGCCCCCAGCTCTCCAGAGCTGCAAGTCCCCAGAAAGCTGTGCCCCCCTGCGCCCCCCTGCCTGCGCCTCCGGGATAACGCTTAGCTTCCTGGCCCTGGGCCGGGGTGGGCCCAGGAGGAGAAGCAGCCGGTGCCCGCCGGGCAGGTTTGGGGCAGGGCCTGAGGGCAGGGCAGGGCCTTGGGAGCCAGCTGGAGCCCCTGGGACCCCCAGCAAGGCAGGCTGTCGGTTGTCATGGGGTGAGAACCTAAAGAAGCATCTTCCTTCCCTCTTCGGGAATGAGGCCTAGGCTTCGGCTCCCCAGCCAGGGCTGCCCAGCCCGGCTCGCTCTGGGCGTGAGTGCCTGCCTGGCCAGCTTGGGGTGCAGGCTGGGTTGAGGCAGACGGGCACAGCTGGAGCCCTGTGCCCTCCGAAGCTCTGCAGACCAGGCGGGCGGGGGAGGGGGTGCTCTGACCCTGCCCTGAAGTGGGCGGTTTGCCTGCTCCTTGGGGCCAGGGCTGCCATGGAGGGACTCCCTCAGGGACTGACCTCCACGCCAGGGAGGAGGACGGCTGATAGAGCGGGACCCAGGGGAGGGAGGGCTGCACCCGGCTTCCTCTCCGTGTCCCAGCCCTGACAGATGGGCCCAGGGAAGCCAAGGAGCTGTCACATTGGCCCTGTGGCCCTGACACCTGAAGTGTCATGCCACCCAGTGTGGGCCTTTTAAGCGCAGTGTAACCAGCAGACGGCCTGGCGCTGTCGGATAGGCAGGAGTCGTACATTCATTGGCCAGGTGTTTGCTGAGCGCTTGTGATGAGCAGGCGCAGCTGCAGGTGCTGGCCACGCCCGTCCACGTCCACGGTCCCAGGCCGGGAGGCCTCTGTGGACGAGCCTGCGCTGTGGGACGTGTCAGTGTTCTGGAGAACAGCGAGCCAGGGAGAGGGAACAGGCGGGGGGGGGGGGTGGGGGGGCGGCGATGCTGCCATTATATAAAGGCAGCGGGCAAAGCGGGGAGGCATTGGGAAGAGCATCTCTAGGCAGAGGGAGAACTCGAGGGAGCCAGCGATGACCTGCGGGAGGGCGAGCCCACAGCGCAGCGCCCCGCCCCTGCCCCCAGCAGTCTGCTGGCCTCTTCGGGCTCTGGGTACAGGCAGCCGGGACGAGGAATGCTGGTGGGGCGGTTGGCCAGGTGGGCTCTGCTGGTCCCGGGTCCTCAGTAGAACGGATTGGGGGACGTGCCTGTCGGGGTGCTCATAGTCCGCTCTGCACTTGGTTTCACTTTCTGGAGCTCCACTGCAGGCGTGTGGGGAGGCCGGAGGACAGTCACTTTGGGTCAAGGTCACTGGTCCTGGTGGTGAGGATGCCTGTGGCTCCAGCCAGGGAGGGAAGCATCGGAGAGCCCTGCGCCACCTGTGTCTGGACTTCTGCCCCCTTCTTTCAGGTTCAGCAGGCCCCGTGCACCCGCTGGTGGACCCCCTGACTGCTGGCCCTCACTTGGCTCGCTTTCCCTATCCCCCTGGCACCCTCCCCAACCCTCTGCTTGGACAGCCCCCCCATGAGCACGAGATGCTTCGTCACCCAGTTTTTGGTAAGAATGCACCTGGGGAAGGTGGGGTCCAGTGAGGAGCTGGTTAGTGGTCTAGCCCGAGGGCCCGGTCGTTCGTTGGTTCATGTGTTCAACACATGTCCCCTCAGTGGGGTGGGGGTGCACGTGTGTAACAAGAACCCAGATGGGAACAGTAGGAATGGAGGAATAACAGAGGCTCCGCATTTAAATCTGAGGCTGAGGCCCACTCAGCGGGGAAGGAGGGGCAGTACTCAGGCACCCCTCCCCCGGGGGGTCTCCTGGTCTCCTTGCAGGCCTTGGCCTTGTCTTGGTCAGTCCCCTGGACTTGCTGTTCAGCAGACTGTTTTGTGTTTGGCAGGCACCCCCTACCCCCGAGACCTGCCTGGGGCCATCCCACCCCCCATGTCAGCTGCCCACCAGCTGCAGGCCATGCACGCCCAGTCGGCTGAGCTGCAGAGACTGGCCATGGAGCAGCAGTGGCTGCACGCACACCCCCACATGCATGGCAGCCACCTACCAAGTCAGGAAGATTATTACAGGTGAGGCGGGGCGGGGCAGGCTGCCTGGGCTCCCACCTCCCCCACCTGCGGGCCACTGCCCCAGCCTGAGGGCTGCTCCTCCCACATCAGCAGGCATCAGGCTCCTCCCTGGCTCCATGGGGCCCCTGTCCGTGGCCCTAGAGGGGACCCTCATAGAGCCTTCTTGGGGGTGGGGCGGGCTAGCTGCTTAGGAACCCCCGTCTGGTGCTGAAGATGCTCTCCTCTGCTTCTCTTTCCAGTCGACTGAAGAAAGAAGGTGACAAGCAGTTATAAATTATTTATTGTTAACGCTGGCTACGGAAGCCCCAGGTCTTGGGGGGATAAACAGGACTTTTTACATACAATAGGAGCTGCAAAAGCAAAAGAATATCTTCTAAAGATTTCTTTATATATTTAAAAGCCCACAACTAAAAATGTATCCGCATAATAGTGTTTGTTTGTAGAGAGGATTCCTTGAGACTGGTTTGGGTCTCCCTGCATGACAGTCCCCCAGAAGCTTAGTGAGTCCTGGACTGGACTGAACATTCAGAAAACTACCCAGCAATCTTGGGGTTCGGCTTTCGTCTCCTTCCCTTCCTCGACGTCTCAGTAGGTGCTAGAACCCAGTCACACCCTCACTGTGCGTGCAGACACACCCAGTCACATCGTGTGCCAAAACCCGCGGGGTTGCAGATACAGGCGGCCTGTGAGTTTGGAATCCAAGAGCTATAATTTTTGAAGAATCTTTTATTTTACTACATTGTTGGGAATCTTCATAATTTGAGAAAGGTCTGCAGCACGGCTTTTTACGTCTGTAAATAACTTTAGAGCAGCTTTTTCTTTTCCTTCCGCAAACTACTGTTCCGATCTATTTTTTCCAGCCATGTCACTAATTGTGAATTCCTATCGGCTATTGACAGAATACAGAGTTGATTTTTTAATAAAAAGTTATATATAATTATCCCTTTAATTAAAGGGAACAGATGGGCGTTACTAATTACAAAAGGGCAAAAGCTTGGGACTGGGTTTGGTTGAGCAGTGAGCATCCAGGGTTTGCAGGGACAAGGTTACAAACGGTTTTTGTTTCGCTGCTTTGATTTTCCACTTATGTGTGTTCCTGGCTTGTGCGTGGCCAGCGGTGCGGACATCTGCTAGATGGAATCTCCTGTCATTGCACCAGGAGCGAAGGGGTTAAATGTCCACCGTCCTGTGTCTGCCGGAGAGAAAGCACATGTTTCTGTGTGTGTGATTGCAGATCTCCTGACAGGTTTCTGGGCGCACATGTTTGATTGTTCTGTCTGAACTGCCCTTCTCACTGACAGTTGCATAAACGTTCTCGAAAGTGAGTCCCTACTAGTAACTCAGCACGTGTGCTGGCCGGAGGGATCTGTTAGCAATCTGCCCCTTCGTGCGTCCTCAGGCGGATCTCGTCAGGCCGGCCGTCCTCGCCACAGCCCGGGGCTGCTTTCCGGGTGGGGGAGACCCCGGAGTTGGCACGGCTGTGGGCGGTGGCCTGTGTGTCTACCAGGAGCATGGTGACCGTGTCAGACTGGGACACCATCTGAGTCCCACCTTTCACCCTGAAGTGGGAACGAGTGGCAGCCGCACACGTGGAAGGGAAGGCGGCTGCCCTGGGAGGTGCCACCTGGGGGCTCGGGCCGTGCTCAGAGGCCCCTCGGTTTTCTGCTTGGCCGAGGGGGGAGACTGGCTGGCTGCACCTGTTCCTGCCGGATGTGTGACCTTTTCCCTCCTCTTCCCTCAGACTCTTGAGGGCTGTTTCTGCTGTTGTATGTGGTGGCCACATCCAAGAATTGTCAGACGAGAGAGCATATCTGTGGGTCAGGGGATGTGAAACACGTCCAGGACCTGAGCCACGTGGGTAGGAAGGGAGGCTGGCACTGGGCCCCAGAAACCCAGGTGTCGGCGCAGGTCGGGCTCCCAGTTCACACCTGCATTGGGCATTTCCCACCCCTAGTAAACCCTTTGCTTTCCGTTGGGACAGATGGAGGATTGTTTTATTTGTTGAAAATGTTTGTAGTTTTTTCTTTAGTTTTCTTTCATTCCATTTCTGCCTTAATTTAGCTCCTTAGGGGGAGACAAGCTCCGATGAACTGTCCTCGCACTGTGGCTGCGCTGGCGGGGCATGTGTTCCTCGGGGCGGTGACCCGCCCTCTGGCCACTGCTCTCCCGGGGGCCGCCCTTCTGCGGCTCCCGCTGCCCCGCCTCCCGCATCTGCCCCACCTTCTCCCGTCCCTTGTTTGACTTCCGGTGGACACGGGGCCTGCCATTCCGTCAGGCCCCCTCAGCTCCTCCCCAGCACCCATTTCTCCAAAGAAGAGGGCGTTTCGTGCTTTGAAGTCTGTGTTGGAAGCTGGAAGGCGTGTCCGTGGGGAAGCACTGAGATTCTTGCCGTCAGGCCCCCCTGGTCCGCTGCAGCCGAGGGGCTGGACCTTCGCGGGGCCCCTGGGTTTCCTTTTGGGTTTTCCTTCCTTCCGTTGGAAGTTCGGTTTTGCTTTTCTGTGTTTTGTATGTATCTCGTTCAATGTTGTCACGGTGGCGCTTCAGGTTTCACTACAGCGGCCGCGAGCGAGGCGTGCGGGCGGGCCGCGTGTCTGTACCTTGAAGCTAAATGTACATATGAGTAGTTTGCCGTGCGGTGACTGTGAGCAGCGTAGACACCAGAGGTCGCGACTTCTGTGCTCTCTCCATTCGAGTATTTTGTAATTTTTGGAAATATTTGTGGACATAAATAAAACCAAGCTACACTACAACAGCTGGGTGTCCTCCGGTGGTGAGCCCGTGGCCTGTGTCTCATTCCTGGGGCGGGCGGGGCGTTGGCGGTTGCCCCTACCTGGGTCCCCCTGGGTGGGGAAGGACGGAGGGGGCGTCTGGCGCCTTCAGCTGTTGCCGGCACACTGCTCACCTTTCAGAGCAGCTTCTGGAAAGATCCACGTCGGCTCTGTCTGGGAGGAAGGTGAGTACACTTGTTCTTGGGAGATGCTCACACCTGCCGACTTGAGATACTCGACGTGCATGAGGCTTCCCGCCAGCAGAATGGGCCCCAGGGTGGGGTGGCATTGGGATCAGGACGCCCTCTCCCAGGTCCATCTCTCCCCCGCCGTCACCCCACACCGCTGAGGGGTGTGTGGCCTGTGCACGGCCTCCTCCCGGGTTCCTCCTGCCCTGCCCCTTCCTGCCACAGGCTGAGGACGCCCCCACCCTGCTGCCCCCCAGCCGCGGGCACCCTGCTCGCACCCGGACACCGAGGGGGAGCGGGCAGCCAGCTGTGGGGCCTCGCACTCTGGGTCATGGGTGAGAAGGGGGCCGGGGAGGGAAGGTGGGCAGCAGGAACCCAGGTGCCATCTGTTGGTGAAGCTCGGTCTCAATGGCGTACATTTATGAGATGCTAATGTGAAAGGGTCTTGGAAGCCCGGCCCCTGGGTTTCCTTTTGGGTTTCCAACAAGACGTGTCGGAATGGATACGCAGTTACACTGGAGAAAGGCCCTGGCCAGCCGCACGGGTCTTCGTTTCCCAGGCGTGGACTGGCCATGGTCACCACCTGCCGCGCACCCGCCTTAGCAGCTCGGGCAGGGTCTGCTTTACACTTGGGGCCGCTGGTGAGCCCTCGGTGTGGACACCCATGCGGTGAATCAGGTGGAAATAGAATTTAAGGCGCTGCTTGGGCAGCCCTCGGAGGGCTCTCCCAGGTCCTTCCCAGGTCCTCGCCGGCACTTCCAGTCTTGGCCACCAGGTGGCAGTCTGTAAGGTCAGGCACCATCTCTGGGGCTGCCAGCCCCTGGTGACACCTGCGGGATAAGGTCCTCTCCCCTCCCCCAGATGCTCCAGGAGGGAGGTGGGGGTGGTAGTCTGTAAAATGGACGTTTCCTGGAGGCAGGGGAGCTGGATGTAAAATGGCAACTGGGACAGGTCACGGCAGGGGTGAGGGCAGGGAAGGGGCCTGGGGCTGCGGTGGGGCGGGCAGGGCCCAGGGGTGGGTGTAATGACCACGGAGAGATGGTCTCTTGTTCTCGGCTGCATCCTGGCGCCTGGCCCAGTGTTGGGACCCACACAGGGGAGGTGCGCAGTGAATGTCACGGAGTGGAAGAGCATCTTCAGTTGTGGGGGATTTCCAAGCATGACGGCCTCAGTGCCCGACACGCGCGCGCGCGCGCGCGCGCGCACACACACACACACACACACACACACACACACACACGGAAAAGCCCGAGCTGCTGCTGCCCCGCGGGCCCTGTGTGCCCCCAACTCGGGACACCTCATCTCCGAGTCTTCCAGGGGGAGGTGCTCTCAGCCAGGACGACGCCACCACCTGCGCCGTGTGGACCTGCAGACACGCTCAGCGGGCCGGCTCCGGTCAGTTCTGGCATGTTCCCTCCACCTGTGCCCATTGGGAGGTGGGTGTCAGATGCCACCCACCCTCGTCCCGGTACCCCACAGCATGGCCCAGGGTTCGCCCACAGCCTGGGAAGATGGCAGCTGTGCTTTGCCCTCTGTTCCCTCGACGACGCCGTGTCATCCTGGGCGCTGTGACGGCCGTGGAGCGCCGAGGAGCACGACTGACTTCCAGGTTTGCCGAGGGGACAGTCAACTGGCTTCAACATCCATGACCATCATGGGTTTGGTTCTGGGTTTGGTAACCCAGGACCGCAGGGCCGCGCCCCTCCCTTTCCTGCAGCCAGAGCACACGCAGGCAGGCCGCGGGAAGGCGCTCGGCCGCCGGACACTGCTGTCGGGTCGGGAGTCAGATTCCCAGACTCGGGGTGCAGGTGTGCCAAGTGGGGAGGGGCTGCCACCTTCCTCAGTGGGGAGGGAAGCGAGCAGTGCAGGCAGCGCTTAGCTCACCCAGGGCGTGCCTCCGGCCTAAGGAACCACCAGCAGCGCTGACGGCCCCACCATCATCGCAGCTCGATGTTAAGTGGAGAGAGAGATGCTCTGAGAAGGGAATGAAGCAGGTGTGGCTCTCAGCGAGTCCTGGGCCTCGGGGTGGCTGCCTCTGCGGTCAGCTGGGAACAGACCTGGGGTCGAGGACAGCTTTTTGGAGCTGGCCCAAGGAGCCGGCCCTCTGCTCAGCCACTGCCCCCAACAGCAACCAGTGCCTGACTCAGAGCAGCTCCTTAGGAACAGAGGCCGACGACAGCGTTCCCACCTGCAAAGGGGTCTTTGCTGATTTGGAAAGTTCCAGGAAGAGGGCCCGGGCTGCAGCCAGCCAAGAGCGAGCAGGGAACCCCTCCTCTCTCACATTTGACTGCTCTACAGCAAAACAGCCCAGCCCGGGGAACCCACACTCAACATTTCCTCTCTTTTTAAAATCTATTGTTAAAAGTATTACATATGTCTCCCTTTCTTCCCCCATTAACATTTTCTAGAAAAATCTAAAGCTCTTCTAAGCAACATAAATGTGGGAATGAGGAGTGTGGAGTCACAGGAAAGCATGGGGCTACCAGGAGGCGCGAAGGAGCTGTGTGGTTTTGGAAAGTCACTGAACCTCTCTGTGCCACCTACACGTGGAGCAGGAATGGTGAGACCTGCTTTGCTTAGTGCATGGTTCATAACCATTAAGGTAAAATGACATGATGTGAAGGCACAGGGCAAAGACTAATTCCAACCAGGTGGGCTTCATGGAGGAGGTAGCATTTCAGATCAATGTGGATGAAGCAGAAGGTGATGGGCAGAGGAGAGGTGGAAGGACCTCGCCTGCGGGAATAGCATGAGCACCGGCATGGATTGTGGCTGCCCCGGATGGGGCGCTGTGGCTGCAGTACGGAGGCTGAAGCCGTGCAAAGGGTGGCGGGCGCAGGATGGTCAGGGGCCAGGCTGGGCATGAGGACCTTAGAATTGGTTCCTTGGGTACTGGGAGTCGTAGAGGGTGTTGAAAGGGATGGGCTCAGACCTGCAGGGTGGAAGGTGGGCCATGAGGGTAGACTGCAGGCAAGGGGGTGGCAGAGGTTCTGGCCCAGGGCAAGGGGCACAGAGGAAGGCCCAGACCCAGGACCCTCGCAGGAGCCCTCGCTCCCGGAGGGCAGCAGGCAGTGGCACTAAGGGAGCCCAGGGTCAAGTCAGAGGGCAGGCATCTCCTTCACCTCCTCGAGGTTCCCACCTGGTGGAGCTTTTTACGTTCTGAGTGTTTTGCTGCTTGTGATCCCTTGAACACGCCCAGCAACTTCCCCCCTCAGATCTCAGCTCTGTTCCGCTCTTCACCAGGGCACTGTTCAAATGGCATCTCACCAGAGGCCACTCCATTCTCCCCGGGATAGCTCACTCTCCAACCCATCACAGGTCTCCCCTGCTCTTGTCTTTCACAGCACCTAACGGCCGTCCTCAGCATAGACCTCGGTGTATTATGTCTCCTCTTCTCACATCAGCTGAATGAGGGCAGACCCTTGTTGCTCACAGCTCGATCTCCAGCACTTGCCATTCTCTGCCTGCCATACCCAGGGAACTTGTGGATGGGTGGGTGGGAGGATGGATGGATAGATGGATGGGAGGATGGCTGGATGGGTAGATGGGTGGATGTGAGAATGAATGAATTAAATACGAGACCGTCTGACCCAAAGCACTGTATGCTCTAACTGTACTCGCGGATGCAATGTACAATTAGGTCAGGCTCTGTCCACTATTGACATTTGGAGATAGGTTTCACCTCTTTGTTGTGGGGTCTGTACTGTGCCTTGCAGGATATTTACAGCAACTCTGGACAGTAGCAGCCACCCAAGTTGGGACAACCAAAAATAATCTCCAGAAATTGCCAAAAGCCTTCTGGGGTGGGGGTGAGGGGCCAAAATCCCTGCCAGTTGGTAACCATTGAGTTACACCTTAACCTTCAATAAATGATTCTTATTGCAAGAAAATATTATAAACAACTGTATGCCAACAAATCCGACAACCTGGGTGAAATGGACAAATTCCTAGAAACACAATCTTCCGAAACTCAGGAAGAATTAGAAGATCTGAATAGGCCGATAACAACTAATGGAATTGGAGCAGTAATCAAAATACTCCCAGCAAAAAAAAAAAGTCCTGGACCAGATGGCTTAACAGGTGAGTTTTACCAAACATTCAAAGAACTAACACCTATCCTCCCAAACTACTAGAAAAAAATTCAAGAGACTTCCAAGCTCTTTTTACAAGGCCAACATCCTAATTCCAAAACCAGATAAAGACACTACAAAGAAAGAAAATTACAGGCCAAAACCCCTGATGAACTTAGATGCTAAAATACTCAACAAAATATTAGCAAATTGGGTCCAGCAATATATTTTTTAAAAGAGCATACACTATGACCAACAGGGATTTATTCTGGGTATGCAAGACTGATAACAATATCCACAAATCAAACATGATACATCACATAAGAAAAATGAAGGATAAAAATCATATGGTCCTATCAACAGACACAGAAAAAGCATTGACAAAACCCAGCACCCATTTATGATAAAGACTATCAGCAAAGTGGGAATAGAGGGGTCATACCTCAACATTATAAAGGCCATATATGAAAAACCTATAACCAACATGATACTCAATGGGCAAAAACTAAAAGCATTTCCCTTAAGATCAGGAACAGGACAGGGATATCCGCTTTCACCATTCTTATTCAACATACTTCTGGAAGTCCTAGCCACAGCAATCAGACTCAACATTCTTATTCAACATAGTTCTGGAAGTCCTAGCCACAGCAATCAGACTCAACATTCTTATTCAACATAGTTCTGGAAGTCCTAGCCACAGCAATCAGACAAGAAGAAAAAAAGCAAAGGCATTCAAACTGGGAAGGAGGAAGTAAAACTCATTATAAGCAGATGACAGATTGTACATAGAAAACCCTAAAGACTCCACCAAAAAACTGCTAGATTTAATGAATGAATTTGGCAAAATAGTAAGATACAAAATTAACACCCAGAAAACAATGGCATTTTTATACACCAATAGTAAACTCTCAAAGAGAAACTAAAAATCCCACTTACTACTGCAACAACAAAATAATAATATACTTGGGAATAAACTTAACCAAGGAGGCAAAAGACCTGTACTCAGAAAACTAGAACATTGAAAAAAGAAATAGAGGAACAAACAAATAGAAGCATATACCATGTTCATGGATTGGAAGAATGAACATCATTGAAATGTCCACGCTACCCAAAGCAATCTACAGATTCAATGCAACCCCCATTAAAATACTAATGGCATATTTCACAGATCTAAAACAAATATTCCAAAAATTTATATGGAACCAAAAAAGACCCCAAATAACCTTAGCGATCTTGAGAAAGAAGAACAAAGTTATAGGGATCACAATACTGGATATCAAACTATACTACAAAGCCATTGTCATCAAAACAGCCTGGTACTGGCACAAGAACAGGCATAGAGACCAAATGGACCATGACAGAGACCCCAGAAATTGACCCACACCATCATGGTCAATTAATAGTTGACGGAGGAGGCAAGAGCCTACAGTGGAGTAAAGATCTCTTCAATAAATGGTGTTGGGAAGGTACATGCAAAAGAAAAGAAAAACTAGACCACCTACCTGCACCATACACAAGAATAAACTCCACATGAATAAGACTTAAATGTAAGTTGTGAAACCATAAAAATCCTAGAAGGAACATAGCAGTAAAATCTCATGCATCTCACATAGCAGTATTTTTGCTAATTCATCTCCTAGGGCAAGAGAAACGAAAGAAAAAAGAAACAAATGAGACGACATCAAACTAAAAAGCTTCTGCCCAGCAGAAGAAACCACCTACAAAATGAAAAGGGAGCCCACTGCATGGGAGAACGTATTCACTAGTGAAACATCTGATACGGGTTTAATCTCCAAAACATATAAAGAACTCATACACTCAACACCACGAAGACAAACAATCCAATCTTAAAAAATGGTCCAAGGACATGAATAGACACCTCTCTAAAGAGGGCATAGAGATGGCCAATAGACATAGGAAAAAAATGCTTAACATCCTGGATCATCAGAGAGATGCAAATTAAAACTACAATGAGATATCACTTCAGAGTACCGTCAATAAATCGACAAGTGCTGATGAGGATGTGGAGATATGGGGAACACTAGTTCAAAGCTGGTGGGAATGCAGATGGTGCAGCCACTATGGAAAACAGTATGGAGTTTCCTCAAAAAATTACAATGAAATTGCCATTTGGTCCAGCGATCCCACTTCTGGGGCTATGTTTGAAGAAACCAGAAACACCAATCAGAAAGAATACATGGACCCCTACGTTCACAGCAGCCTTATTTACAACTAGAGGCCTGGAGCACGGATTCAGGCACTGGTGAGGTCCCTCAGCATGGCCTGTGGGGATCTGGCTGAAACCGGCAGTCCAATGCCACCTGCTGCTCCTGCCTGCCGCTCCTGCTCACCCTGGCCCTGGCCCTGGCCCCGCTGTGCCTGCCGCGGGCTTGCGCCCAGTCCAGATTGGGAGAGGCTCGCGATGCCACAGCAGCACTCACCATCCGTGAGCCCTGCATCTGGTGCCCATCCTAAGGGGGAGTGGGGGGCCAGGACTTGATCAGCCCTCCCGCCCCGGGATCCAGATCTGGATTCGTCCCGGACGTTTGTGCTGGTTCTCGGGAGCCACCTGGCGGCCACTCTCATATCGTTTCTTCCTTACGGAGCATCTAGGGAGGGGAAGCAGCCCGGGTGCCTGAAGCCAACGTCCCGGAGGCGGGCGGTGCTGTTGGGAAAGTGCTGGTGGCACCAGTCAGTTGGTCCCTGGATCATTCTCCCGAGACTGGACCTGCAGGACTACTGAGGGAGTAAGTGGCTGCCGCCAGGCTGGTGGGCCAGGATGGGCCGGTCAGCTGAGCAGCACTCCCACTGCGGGAGCGCATTGACCACCAGGGGGCAGCTCCTGCATTGAGCGTCTGCCCCCTGGTGGTCAGTGCGTGTCATAGCGACCAGTCGACTGGTCATTCAGTCGCTTAGGCTTTTATATACATAGATAGCTACGATCTGGAAACAGCCCCAGGTGCCCATCAGTAGATGAGGATTAAAAAGCTGTGGCAATGGAATGCTATGCAGCTGTAGGAAACAGAAAAAGAAGGAGCTCTTACCCTTTGCAACAGCATGGAGGGACCCGGAGATTATTGTGCTGAGTGAAGTAAGCCAGTCAGAGACAGACAGGTATCACATGATCTCACTCATAGTAGAATCTAATGAGCAGCATAAACTGATGAACAAAACTGGTCCGGATGCATGGGTGCATGGAGCAGACTGACAGCTCTCAGAGGGAAGGCAGGGGTGGGAAAATGGGGGACATCTGTAATACTCTCAACAATAAAAACAAGTTCTCACACCTGCTCCCCAAATGCACATGGAAAGTGGCCCCATCCCCAGGTGACCTCTCACTCCTCCTGCGAGAGCCACACGAGACACCACCGGCTTTGCTGCTGCCGTTTATTGTTTTCTCACGTATTTACATTCCAACAGGAGACCTGTCCGTCATCGCCAAGGCCCTTTGGTTCCCACTGGCTCCGTCACGTGGGCACAAGCTGGGGCTCGGGAGTCACACGTTCAGCAGGAGGGGCTGGTGCTCCTCACTGGTGGCCGCGCTGGGCGGGATCTCGTAGACGACACACAGGGAGGAGTAGAGGCAACCCAGGAAGGACACCAGGCTGGAGAAGTACATCACCCCATTGGCGCTGCCCACAGCCGAGGTCAGGGGACCCAGCACCAGTGAGACCAGGATCTGGGCCAGGAAGTACTGGCAGCTGAGCAGCGAGATGTCCACGCCCATGCCACGCCGCGTGCCGTCGGCGCTGGACCCTGCAAACTGACCCGGGGGAGGGGCGCGTCAGTGGCGGGGCCGGGGACCCACGTCCCTGCAGGCCCAGCAGCCCTGCGCCCACGCACAGTGGGCTCACATTTTCCAGTGCCAACGTGCACAGGGAGTTCAGCCAAGAGCTTAATAATATTTGTGTTCCGCGATGACGGCAATGAAAAGAATCCATGACTAATGGGGCGGAAGGACCGCCTCCGCACAGGGAGGGGGGCACTTTCCCCGCCGGACTCTCTGGTCCTTTCTCCTCCCTCTCACCCGAGAGGAAGCCGCCTGCCTGCCCGCTGGGCGCCGTGTCTGGACAAACTGTCCGCTGCCATCCTGTCACACCCCGTCACAGCCCACGGCAGCGGGCCTTTGGGCGGGTTTCCGAGGCCCTCGTGCCTCCAGCCCGGTCACATCACCTCCCTCCCCACCCACCGCACCATGCGGGCATGTGGTGGGCACGGAGGTGGGCACGGTGATGGGCATGGAGGTGGGCACAGAGGTGGACACGGTGATGGGCATGGAGATGGGCACGGTGATGGGCATGGTGATGGGCACGGAGGTGGGCATGGAGGTGGGACAGCACCAGGGAGCAGGGTCCCTTAGGTGCTGCTGGCACGGGCCCTGCAGTGTTGGCGGGAGGTGCGGGGTGCGCACAGCTCACTCCTGTGGTCACAGCCTCAGGCCGCCCGGGGTCAGGACAGTGGCACGTGGCCCACGTCTGCTGCCGGCAGAGGGAAGGCCGGGAGGGGCTGCCCGGCCACCACCAGTACCGGGAGGTTTGGCCCAGGTGGACCTGCATGGACAGGCTGCTCAGGCCACCCCGCTGAATTCATCGAGACCCAAACCCTTAAAACAAATCAGGATGGCCCTGACCGGTTTGGCTCAGTGGATAGAGCGTCGGCCTGCGGAATGAAAGGTCCCAGGTTCGATTCCGGTCAACGGCATGTACCTTGGTTGCGGGCACATCCCCAGTGGGGGGTGTGCAGAAGGCAGCTGATCGATGTTTCTAACCCACTATCCCTCTCCCTTCCCCTCTGTAAAAAACCAATAAAATATATTTTAAAAAAAAAATACAAATCAGGATGCCTCCGGGCCTGGACCTGGGCCGGTGGGTGGCAGAGGCCCCAAACTACAGGGGTCGCAAGAAGCGCCATCCTCAAGGTGACCTTTATGCACGACGTTCAAATCTCACTGTTTCTGCCCAAACCTACGCTGGGGGCACTGCTCGGCCCGAGGGGTGAAGCCCCCACTCGCGCTGCAACGTGGGTGACCCTGCAGCCTCACACTGAGGGTGCCGAGCCGGCCGCGCCCACCCGTGTGACTCCCTTTACCCGCGCGTCCCGAGCTGGTTCGGGAGTCGCAGAGACGGGAAGCAGGTTCTGGTTCCGGGGGACGGGCGGGGGTGGCCTGTGGGTTGGGGTTTCTCTGGATTGTGGTGCTGGTCGCACGACTGGTGAATCCGGGGGGCGGAGGGGAGGGTGTGGTTATTAATTGTTGGGATATTTTCCATACGAACAACTGTAAGCCCCCTTTGCCCGGCTGTACAGTGAGCGCCTGGACGCGAAGCCGGTGACCTGCAGGCCGACGCCTTCTCGGTGACACGGTCCCAGGGACACCCAGACGCCCCCATAGAGGGAGCGTGTTCCCACCGGCCGGCACGGGGTCCTGTCGTTGGCCATTAAAGTTCTGATGTTTTGTTCAGTGAGGATTTGGGCACTGATTCTTGTTTTTAGAAACACTGCATGGATACAGCGTTGATCGTGACGGCTGGGTTTTTGTGCCCAAGGTGAGTGCCTCACCTGCCTCACCTGCCCTGTGCTCACAGGTGACCCTGAAGCCTGGCGGGGACACTGCGTGGACCTCCCCTTCCAGCCTCCCAGCTCCCACCTGCCACACCCCTGCTGTCCCTGCCTGCCGTTTGAAGGCGACCCTGAATTCCCTGTGCGCCAGCCCGCAGGCTGCATGGGGGGCCATTCCCGGGGGAGGCTCTCCGAGCCGCTGGGGGGTGCAGGGGGTGCAGGCGCAGAGGCGAAGCCAGAGGCGGGCACCTACCTCCTGGCTGTGGTAGTAGTCACACAGCAGCGAGTAGGGCAGCGTGCACAGCGTGGAGAACAGGATCCCGTAGGTCACGCACAGGGACAGAACCACGTAGAGGTTCCGGGACAGGGTGGCCAGCCCGGTGCCCAGGCCGAAGGCCAGGTAGGCCCCGAAGTAGAGCGTGCGGATGCTCAGGCGCTCCTCCAGCTTCTCCAGGATCGCTGCGGGCGACAGCGGGGTGAGGGCTCGTGTCCCGGCCTCCCGCCGACCCTGAGGCTGGCAGGGGCGTGAGCACGCGTGGCAGGCAGCCTGCCCCGGACCAGGCGGCCGAGGGACCCCTGACAGCCTCGTGGGGCCAGACGGATGGCAGGTCCTGAGCTGGCCCCGACAGGTTGTTGAATGAAAGGAGACGGCGCTGGGATCGCCTGCCCGTCGTTGTAAAGACACACACCTGCCTTCAATCTGTGTTCTCCAACCGCCCGCCCCAAGGCCATTGGACCCAAGGCCATCGGACCCAAGGCCATCGGACCCAAGGCCCTCGGACCCAAGGCCCTCGGACTCAAGGCCCTCAGACCTCCCGCGAAGGGCCACCGTCGTCTTGCCCGTGGCACGTACCTGAGTAGAAGGCGGCGCTGAAGGCATAGATGCACATCCCCCAGCAGCCCATGGTGACGCCGCTGTTGTACCTCTGATACTCCTCCGACGTGCGCGGGGCCTTGGGGTCCCCCTGGAACACCACCTCGCCCATGAAGTCCGTGTAGAAGAGCAGCATCCCCTCGAACGAGAGCCAGCCTGGGGGCGGGGGGGGCGTGACCGTGACCCATGGCACAGACATGGGCGAGGCCCCTGTCGCCAACGGCCGGGTTTGCCTGATGTGATGTGTATGTGTATGTGTATGTCTGTCCGTGTGTCTGTGTGTCAAGGTAACACGCGGATTCAGGACTTAAAGAGGCACCACCGCTCCTCACACGGAGATCTCGTCCCCTCCGATGCCGTAGGAGTCCCAGCGTCTTTTTTTTTTTAAATACGTACTCGTGCACACGGGGCCGTGCTCATGAAGGTCTGCACCCTGTTCTCTGGGAACGGAGCTCCATGAGGAAGGCCGAGCCCCCTCCTCCCTCCAGCCCGGGGCGGGCAGGTGGCCTTTAACCGAGAGGACACGTGAGGCCACGCGGACGTCGCTACAGACCCGTCTGCTTTGGTGCCCGTTCACCTGCAGTGACCCTCCCTCTGAACTCCCCGTCGACCTTCCTGTGGTGCAGGGGGGGTGGCATATACTGGCCCTCTTGAACCCCAATAATGACCAGGCATGACTTCCTGTGCCTCGAAGGACCTGAAGGAGCCTGGGTTGGCGGCAGCAGAGTGCCCACGGTGGGGACGCACAGCATGTCTTTACCCTCGCCCGGGGCTGCGCCTCCAGACCACCCCCCCCACTCGCCTGCGGCCGCGATAAATCTCGCCGTCACAGACACCTGTGTCCCTCTGGATAAGGTCTCTGATCGCGTCCTCGCAAAGACTCCGAACAGGTCCCTGGCACAGGCGTTACGGCCTTTTACACTCCTGCCTCCCAGGCCATCCCGATGCACAACCCCAGCGGGGCCCTGACCCCTCCTGGACGCTCACGGAGCCCCGCCGAGGTCACCGCGGGAGGAAACGCACGTCGGGCTTTGCCGGAGGAATTCCAATGCCAGCCTTTGAACGCGAGGCCAGCGCTGGACGTGTGTGGGCCCGTGTGCCTGTCCGTGTGTCTGCGTGTCTGTCCGTGTGTGTGTGTCTTTGTGGCTGTCTGTGTGGATGTCCATGTGTCTGTCCGTGTGTCTGTGTGGATGTCCATGTGTCTGTCCGTGTGTCTGTGTGGATGTCTGTGTGACTGTGTGTGTCTGTCCGTGTGTCTGTGTGTGTCTGTCCGTGTATCTGTGTGGATGTCTGTGTGACTGTGTGGATGTCCGTATGTCTGTGTGGATGTCCGTGTGTCTGTCTGTGTGTCTGTCCATGTGTCTGTGTGGATGTCCATGTGTCTGTCCGTGTGTCTGTGTGTCTGTCCGTGTGTCTGTGTGGATGTCCGTGTCTGTGTATGTCTGTCCGTGTGTCTGTGTGTGGATGTTCATGTGTCTGTGTATGCCTGTCCGTGTGTCTGTGTGTGTCTGTCCGTGTGTCTCTGTGTGGATGTCCGTGTGTCTGTGTGGATGTTCATGTTTCTGTGTGGGTGTCCGTGTGTCTGTGTGTCTGTGTGTGGATGTCTGTGTGTCTGTCTGTGGGTGGATGTCTGTGTGTCTGTGTGTGGATGTTCATGTGTCTGTGTGTGGATGTCCGTGTGTCTGTGTGTCTGTGTGTGGATGTTCATGTGTCTGTGGGTGGATGTCTGTGTGTCTGTGTGTGGATGTCCGTGTGTCTGTGTGTGGATGTCCGTGTGTCTGTGTGTGGATGTCTGTGTGTCTGTCTGTGTGTGGATGTCCGTGTGTCTGTGTGTGGATGTCTGTGTGTGTGTGTGTGGATGTCCGTGTGTCTGTGTGTGGATGTTCATGTGTCTGTATGTCCATGTGTCTGTGTGTCTGTGTGTGGATGTTCATGTGTCTGTATGTCCATGTGTCTGTGTGTCTGTGTGTGGATGTCCATGTGTCTGTGTGTGGATGTCTGTGTGTCTGTGTGTGTCTGTCCGTGTGTCTGTGTGTGGATGTCCGTGTGTCTGTGTGTGGATGTCCGTGTGTCTGTCCCGGCCCGAGGTGAGGCCCCAGCAGCCTCACAGGTGGGACGGTGGCATGTCACCTAACCGTGAGCCGCCTGAAGGGTCTGGGATGAGGTTTGGGCTCCGGAGACCCAGGCGTCCCTCCGGGCTGAACTGCGGGTTAACCCGTGGCGCCTCGCGTGGCATCTCTGGCCTTCCCGGGAAGAGCCCTCCGGCAGTCCCACGCCACGTCTGCCCGTGGGAGCTAAGTGGACACGGGGGGTCCTGGCAGGCAGCCCTGTGCCCCACGCAGCGTGACCCCAGCCGGGCAGGGACGCACGGGCGGGAGGGGCCGCGCCCGAGCTCACCCAGGAAGTGGTTGACGCACAGGCTGCGCAGCGCCCGGGGCATGTGGCAGATGGTGGCGCAGAGGTGCCTCACGGACAGAGGCTGCCCCGCCGGCTCGCTGGGGCCCGTCAGCTCGCTCTCGTACTTCACGCCGTTCAGCAAGATGTTCGCCACCTGCGAAGGGAGCCCCCACATCAGAGCCCCGCCTCCAGCTGGCCACGGAGCCGGCGCAGGCGTGGGCTGAGGGTGCGGCTCCCCACGGGGTGGACGAGAAGGGATGTCAGGTCGTCTCTTCCGAGACTCGGAGCCGCAGAGAATGGGGGGCCTGCAGCTGGGCCCGGGGCAGCATCTCCCGCAGGGGGGTTGTTAGCGCCTTCCCAAAGGGGGAACACGCTCGAAATAAACAACCGGGCAGTTCCAACGCCGGCTCCATGGAGGCCCCTCTGACGAGAGGGTGTGGAAGACGGATCCCGCAATGGGGCGTCTGCTCACACCTCCCTCTGCGGGGACTCCTCTCTGCACGGAGGTTCGGGGGCCTGTGTGTCCCCAGACACCCCACTGGCAATGGCATGGACCTGCCCGAGGGGGCGAGCCTGCAGAGGAGGCCTGGCTGCGGCGCAGACACCACATCGGCCGGTGAGCTGAGCAACAGGCCCTGAGCAACGAGGAGCCGCTGCTCTGGCTCCCGGGGGGGGGGGGCTGTGCTGGGTCAGCACCCGGGATCCGGGATCCGGGAGGAACAGAGAGGAAGGAAGTGGCCGTGGCGCTGGTTCAAGGTCAGCCCTGCCCCGGAGGAAGGAAGACGCAGCCAGGCCACACCTGCAGCCCCCCCTGAGCCGAGGGGTTTGTGTTTAGCTCAGGAGTTCTCCTTCTTCAAAGCACTGACCCATAAATCCCACTACGTGGAGAATGAACACTGTAAGAAGGATCAAAAGGAGACTGTCAACCATCCGGGAAGTTTAGTTTAGATTCTCAACTAACGACCCGTGTCTGGAAGCCAGTTTGAGTTTTGGGAATGGGACGGGGGACAGGGGGGCCCAGCGTTGAGCAGAGGCCTGAGTGGCTGCTGTGGCCTCGGGGACGAGGGGAGCGATGCCCCGGCCCCGCAAGGCAGGGTGTCTCTGCTGCCGTGCCAGAACCAACGGCTGCCTAACCCTCCAGCGATTTTCGGTTCTCCCGACCCTTCCCGGATCTGGCTCCCGGGGCGCGGGCAGCGCCTGGCAATGCCCTCCCAGGAGCGAGATGCCAATGGTGCGTGCGAGGTGATGAGGGCGGCCCTGGGCCCTGCTGGCCACCGAGCACAGAGGAGCAGCGGGAAGCAGCCCGGTGGGGACTCTCACAGCAGCTCTGGCCGCTGGGCTGGGGGGTGTCGTCCGTGCCCGAAGGGTTGCCCGTCAGGGCACGCGCCCGAGTTTCTGGCTCGATCCCCAGTAGACGGCGTGCAGGAGGCAGCCGATCGATGTTTCCCTCTCACATCGATGGCTCTTTCTCTCCCTCTCCCTTCCTCCCTCTAGAAATCAATCAACAATTAGGGAAAAAATGTCACAATGAAGAGAAAACGGAAAGCCACCTCCACGCATCTCCAGTTAACCTCCTGAGAAACCAGGGGTCTCCCAGGCCCCAGAGGGGAGGCCTGACTGAGGACCCGGCTCCCCCTCATTGAAGTTCTCCCGGGGCAGCCCGAGGGCCGGGCCCCAGGCCTGCTGGGTGGACTTCAGAGGAGGGAACCGCCCCGTTCGCTTCCAGCGGCCTCTCCGCGATCGGACCCTGAAAGCTGCTCAGACCCCACAAACCAGCGCGCAGCCTCTCAGCCAATCCCCCCGATACCACGTACGATGCAAACAGCCTTCCGGAAGGTTCTTCGCCTGCACAGACTCTGCCGCTCACCGCCCTCTCGCATCCAGACGGTTGACGGCCTCTGGATGGTCGGCTGAGGTCAGACACAGGCACGCGGAGGGACGGTGTTCCCCACCTCTGGCTCGGCCCCCAGATGGCCGGGAAGTTCTCTCCAGAGCAACAGTCCCGCCTTGTCATCTCACTGACGAGGGGACGCGCACAGCGCCCCCTGACCCTGGCCCCTGCTCTTACCTGTTGACTGAAGGTCACGTTCCTTCTCTTGCTGGGGTCGGGACCCCCTCCTCCGGCCGCGTCCGGGAGGGCCAAGGTCTGGGGTCTCTTCAGGATCCCGGCCGATCGCGGCTTGGAGGTGTCCAGGGAGCCCACCCTCAGGACGCCCGCGTCACAGCCGGTCGTCAGGGCCGCCTCCCGCCGCTCCCCGAGGCCGCCGTCCTGGCCGAGGCTGCGGTCCTGGCGGTAGAAGGCGTCGGGGGCCCGGGGGAAACTGACGCTGAGGGCTGGCCGCGGGGCGCTGCCCGCGATGGCCAGGTAGCCGCCCGGGGTGGCCAGGTAGCTGTCGTGGCCGCCCGTGAAGCAGTCAATGAGGACGCTGTCGATGTGGGAGGTGGCGAAGGACGAGGCGAAGGCGCTGAGCCCCGTCGGGGAGCTGTCCCTGCTGAGGAAGCTGCCGTACTTGGGCGTCAGGGGGCTGAGTGGGGAGATGGGGCTGGAGAAGCTGGCATACGGGCCGTTGTCCGGGTGACCGGGGACCGAGTCGCCGGCGCCCTCCTGGCCCGGGACGGGCGGGGAGGGCGGCAGCGGGAGGCTGGGGCTCTTCATGGGGGGCCTCTTCTCGCCCGGGGGCCGCAGGGGCCTCTCGGGGATGCTGAGCAGCGTCAGGGCGGTGGTGACGCTCAGGATGACGGCCGTGAAGAGGAAGATGACCCGCAGCTGCCCGCCCAGGGCTCGCCCGAAGCCGGTCCGGTCCCAGTGGATGCCCCCGACCACGTACCCGAAGCCGCCGCCGAGACCTGGGGGAGGGGAGGGAGGGAAGCTCGGCTCTCACTCCGGGGGCTCCATCCCTCCCAGGACCCGGTGTACCCTCCTCCCAGCGACACCCCCACAAAAGCGAGCATGAGAATGGGGTTGCCCGGGACTAGGTAGAACGTAACCCCAAAAATAACAGGAATCGACCACACAGGTCAGTGTCCGTCCCATCAGCCTCTGTCACTGCTGCTACCTCGGTTCGAGGCGGCATTTCCAGCCGCGTCCATGCGCGTCCATGGACGGCAGCGGCTGGTTTAAAGCAGGGCGTGCGGAGGGGCCGCACCGGCGCGGGACCGACCTGCCAGAAGCGCGTGGATGTTCAGGCCGCGGTCCTGGTCAGCCGGGCCGCACACGTCCATCATGTAGGCGTGGCTGGGGCTGTCGGCCGAGTCGGCGCTGAAGTCCAGCAGCACCACCCCGCACACGGTGAGCACGATGCCCCACCGGTGCTGCCCCGCCGTGTCGGCCAGCGCCGCGCCCAGGTCCCTGCCGTTGAGCAGGAGCGAGAGGCCCAGCAGCGCCCCTGAGGACAGAGACAGAGTCACCGTGGAAACGCGGACCGGCACCCCGCGACCGACATCTGGGCTCTTCGGGGCCCAAGAACTCCCTTCTAATCAAACCCCAAGCAGAGCCCCTGGACGTGCCACCTGCAGACGCACCACTTCTTTTCTTTCTCTACTTGGATCGGGGTTTTCCTATGGTCAAGTAGAGCATACGGCGTGAACTTAACTCAGGGAAATAAATACACAACAAAGCAAGCTGTTCTCACAGGCCAGGGGCCAGGCTCGGAGGCCCGGCCACCAGGCCAGGGGATTATGTGGCTAAGTGCTTCGGTCAACACTCCTGTTTTCTAAGAGGAAGCAGTGGGGCCTCTTTTTTCTTTTCTTTTTTTTTTTAAATTTCAATTCCCAAACAACAGACCTATAGCCAGGACAAGAATGAAAGGGCGTCTCCGTCCAAACCTTGAGGTACATCGGTCACTCCAAGCACCCAAGAGTGGCTGCAGTAGGAATCCTGGAACAGAACGGGCAGTGGTCACTGCTGGGGTCCCCGCGGCACAGGGGACCCCCACGGACACAGCTCTGCACGTTCCCGACACACCCGCGCTCGAACGTCCCCAGCGTCTCAGACGTGGGGAGTCAGCGACAAATCCCTGCGCTCGAGAACGGACGACCAACGGCCCTGCGGACCCCTCCGCTGCCCTCGTTTCCTCCTGCGGCCCCGGGAAGTCACGCAGCGGCCGTGGCCTTGGGGATTCAAGCGATTCCAGGACCTCCCAGACCCAAGCCCGTCAAGCTGTATGGCGTGGACCCGTCCGTGGGGGCTGCCAAGCCCTGTTCTATAAGCTGGTTTGTTTATTTTATTTTGTTATTTAAAAATGTATATGTTTTTGCTGTAGCCGGTTTGGCTCAGTGGATAGAACATCAGCTTACGGAGTGAAGGGTCAGGGCACATCCCTGAATGGTGGGCTCAACCTCCAGTAGGGGGCGTGCAGGAGGCAGCCGATCAATGGTTCTCTCTCATCATTGATGTTTCTATCTCTCTCTCTCCCTCCCTTCCTCTCTGAAATCAATAAAAAAAATTTTTTAAAAATAAATTATATATATTTTTTATTTCAGAGAGGAAGGGAGAGAGATAGAGACATCAATGATGAGAGAGAACCATTGATTGGCTGCCTCCTGCACGCCCCACTGGGGATCGAGCCTGACAGGGTATCGAACCAGGACCTCTTGATTCCTTGGTCAACGCTCAACCACTGAGCCACACCAGCCGGGTTGTAAGCTGGTTTAGACAAAGTTTCCTGAAATACAGGGATGGCCGGCCATGCCTGCGCTTCCTGCAGGCCCGGACTGAGGAGTGGACTTCGCTCTGCTCCTCCCTTGTCCCCTAGGGACCCACGAGCTGCTTGCACAGAGGCTCCGGGGGCTCCGGGGGGCTCGGCGGCCACCCGTCGGGCTGCGGGCTCACCGAGGATGGGGCTGATGAACCAGACCAGGCTGTAGAGCTGCTCCGGGAGGCCCATCTGCAGGAGCACGGGGGTCACGTAGGCCGTCTCCATGGCGTAGCTGAACTCGATGCCAAAGAGAACGCAGCCGTTGAAGAGCAGCTCCCGGAAGGACCTCTGGGGGTGCAGGTCCCCGAAGTCCACCAGCTCGATGGGACACGGGGTGTTGGGGGGTGGGGGCGGGGAGGGGCGAATGCACTTCCTCCTCCTGGGGTGTCGTTTGAAGTTGTTGGCCCGGTGGCTGATGTGCCGGGTCGCAGACCCCGCGTAGCCCGAGATCGGGGACCTCCAGAAGTCCTGAGGGGCCACGGGGGGGAAGAGGGCCTCTCCCGGAGGGGGGCTGCTGGCGGGGGGGATCATCGTGAGGGGGGCCGCTGGCAGTTCCTGTGGGGAAAGCCCATCCGGGGGCCAGCAGTTACTCACCCGCCTCTACTTCAAGGGTCAGCGTTCCCGGGGGGCTCCCCTCCGCTACCCCGACGGGCACCCACTTGCCCTTTTCACTCGGGGAAAGTTGAATTCACAACGGGGAACCCTTGAGTCCATCCGTCCACATATCCACCCCCTCTTCCTCTAACCTACCCACCTACCCACCCCTTCCAGACAAACATACAAATAAACATACATTCACCCATCCCTCCTCCTTCCCATCAGCCACCCACCCACCCCCTGCCCACCCTCCCATCCCCTCACTCACCCACGCAACCTCTCACCCATCCTTCCATCCTCACATGCGCCTGCCCACCTCTAGTCCAGCGGTCCCCAACCGGTGGCCCGCGGACCACTGGTGGCCCCTGAGGTCTGAAAGGTTGGTGACCGCTGCTCTAATCTACTCATCTACCCTTCTAAACATCCGCCCGTCCGTCCGTCTGTCCATTCATTCATCTGCCCACTCATCCTTCTGGCCATCTTCCCACCCACCGACCCACCCATGCTCCCATACAGCCGAGTACGGGGTACGCAGACACTGCCTGCACAGAGATGAAAGAGACATCGTCTTGCCCACGAGCTAGCGGGGGAGGGGAGGAAAGGCCTTCTGAACAGGAACCACCGTGTAAAGCGGCGCAGCTGCAACGTCTGGGCCGACGGTGGTGTGGTGAGCGATGAGGCCACAGCAGGGTTAGCTGACCACCAGGCCCTGAAGACCTGCTAGGACAGTGTCATCCCCAGAGGACAGGGATGGATCGTGGGCTCTCGCCTCCATCAGTGGCTTATCTTGTGACCTCAGACAATCCCATGCTCTTCTCTACCACAGGAACAGGTGTGCCTAAGGACTCTGTGCACAAGCCGTCCTTCATGACGAATGTAATTCATATGTGACGGTCACATCAGGATTCAGAACTTGTTAAAGCTCAGCCCGTTGTTTAAGTTCCCCTGGCCTAGCTCAGGCCCTTGTCCATCCTATATATAAAAGCCTAATATGCCAAGTGTCCGGTCGACCAGCTGGCCATTCAACCAATCAAAGCGTAATATGTTAATGATATGCTAAGGCCGTTCAACCGCTCGCTATCACAGGCACTGACCACCAGGGGGCAGACGCTCCAACTGGTAGGTTAGCTTGCTGCTGGGGTCCAGCCGATGGGGACTGAGTGAGAAGGGCTGGACACGCCCTTCCCACAGTCCCTCCCCAGCTGGCCAACCTCCTGCATCCCTCCCCGGCCCCGATTGTGCACTGGTGGGGTCCCTCGGCCTGGCCTGCACCCTCTCGCAATCTGGGACCCCTCAGGGGATGTCGGAGAGCTAGTTTTGGCCTGATCCCGCAGGCCAGGCCGAGGGACCCCACTGGTGCATGAATTTGTGCACTGGGCCTCCAGTGATTAATAAAGATACACAGTGTCCAGGCAATGTGAGTGCTTGAAGTGACCCTCCTATGAGCCAAACTCCTTTCCTCGTGTCTTTCTCTTCAATAGGGAACCAGTCTTCCCGCCACGAGGTCACCCAGGGCCGCATCCCTTCCACACTCTTCCTCCCACCAACTCTCAAGGTTAATCCTTCGTGGACTTGAGGGCAGGAATTTAACAATCTGACCACTGAAGTGTGGCCCCTGCGTGTCGGCAATGGACGCCAGGAGCCCTGGTTCCATCGGCACCTGCCTCCTTCCCTGCGAGGCTGGAAAACAAGCCCTGCGGCCTCAGGGAGCATCACCAAGTGACTTGTGTCCAGGACAGAGTGACTGGGGAACTCTGCTGCTGTCACCTCCCCCGTCAGCCTGGGCTGGTTCCTCTGGCAAAAGGCAGACCTGGGGCTGGTGATAACCTGACCCCAGATGCTGAAAGGTGAAACCCCGGCCCCTGGCGGCGGGGCTCAGCCTGGGGGGGGGCGGGGAGTAACACCTGCCCCGACAACACCTGCCCAGGTGACTCAGACACAGGCCTCCGGCGCCAAGAGCAGGAGCGGGGCCGCCTGCGCGCTCCTTCCTCGCAGGAAGCTGCTCCCCTCCGGGGCCAGAGGCGCCCAGCCGGGGTCTCCATTTACAGTTCCCGTCATTAGGCCCACGAACTAAGGTCGCCGAACCAACCTCCGTCCCAGTCGGGCGCTCGGATCGCCCCGGGCCTAAGCCGCCTCCCTCCCCGCACGACGCCGCCCGCCGGAAGCCGCGCGGAGGGCGCGGGAGGGAAGGGTGGTACCTGCCGTTCCAGCCGGGAGGCATCCCTCCTGGAGGCTGGGCTCTGGCCCGCCCGCCGGCAGCTCAGCCCCGGTCCCGGTCCCGGTCCCGGTCCCGGTCCCGGCCCGCAGCCCCGGGCCCGCCGGCAGCCGCTGCAGCATCACCCGCGGGGCGGGGCCGTGACGTCACGGCTGCATCCTCGCCGCCGCCAGCGGCCGGGTACCCGCAGAGCATCCTTAAAGCGGCACCGCCGGCCGCCCGCGGAGGCGCTGGACCCCGCGCTGGGCCCCCACCGGTTCCGGGCGCGCATCCGCCCCCCGCCCACCTTTAAAGGCCCGGAAACAGGCCGGCTGTGACTTCCGGGGGTGGGGGGCCGGAGGCGCTCATACCATGGCAAGCCCTTCTCTGTTACAAACGTAGTAAAATGTATTTTGTGACTGTTGGTTTATAGATGAATATATCGATTCCATATGTTAAAACATTTTTCCGTGGCCTAAGAGGCCTCATTTTTTCCTTCTGATTTTAAACGACATGAACTGGGTTCGTGGACCCCCACCAGCACTGTGTGCCCTGCGGAGGGACAAGGCGGCCCTGCCTGGAATGTGACACCACAGTCACGCATCCACCGTCCACTCACAGGGGCGCCAGGGCCACTCTGGGCGAGTCGTTATTCGGGGGACTGGGGTGTGGGCGATGAGAACGCAGACCAAAGTTCCTGCCCCGGGGGCCGGACACCCTAGAGAGGAAGAGACGCACCAAAAAGCCAGTGTGGCTCAGTGGTTGGAGCCTCCTGATCAGGGGCACACGCCTGGCTGCAGGTTCGATCTGGGTCTGGGTCTGGGTGCCTGTGGGAAGCAGCCAGTTGATGTCTCTCTCTCATCGATGTTTCTCTCTCTCTCTCTCTCTCTCTCCCCCCACTCCTCTCCACTCTCTCTTTAAGAAAAAAAAAATCAATGGGAAAAATATCCTTGGATGAGGGTTAACAAAATAATAATAATAATAAATAAAAAGACGAATTCCATCAGTAAGCGATATGCCGGAAGACAGCAGCGCCCCGAAGGTGCTCAGCAGTGTGGGGCGGGAGGAGGTGCCGCGGCAGTTCTTGTAAAATGGGGTTGTTGGTGAGTCCTCACCGAGAAGGGGACATCTGAAGGGACTTGGAGGAGGTAAGGGGGCTAGCCATGCTGACACCTGGGGACGGCCGTGCCAGGCAGAGAGAGGGCTGAGCAGGTGCAAAGGCCCTGGGGCAGATGTGAGGTGAGGTGAGGTGGGCTGAGTGGAGGGCACACCCTGCAGCGAGTTACACCCCAGAAAGTGCTCGGAGGGGGGCATGCGGCGCGGTGACGTTGATCGTGGGCGTGTGCCTTGTTGGGTCCGTGAGGACAGGAGAGTTGAGAGGAGGCCGAGGCTGAGCGGGCGGGGGTCTGGGGTCGGGCTGAGCGTGCGCAGAGCGCTAGCAGCAGGAGGGGCCTGGTCAGGGCAGAGCCGAAGGAAGCCGGCGCGCAAGGGCCGGGGGCGTGGGGGTGGGCTGGGGGCAGGCTGGGCCCGGCCTGCAGGCCTCGGGAGCGGCTTCATTTTGTAAGAACACGATGAAGCTTAGAAATGGTCCATGCGGGGCCGGGGGGGGGGGGGGGGGGGGGCGCTGTAAGAGATCAACCGAAGGACTTGTACGCATGCAAATAAGCATAACCAATGGATACAAGACACTGGGGGGGGGGGTGGCAGGTAAAGGCATGGACTGGGAGGTAGGGGAGGCCGGGGGGAGGTCAATGGGGGTAAAAAAAAAAGGAGACATATGTACTACTATTTGTAATACTTCAAACAGTTAAAAAAAATAAAATTAAAAAAAAAAAGAAATGGTCCATGCGGGAGAGCAGGTGACATTAGTTAAACCCATGTTTTGCAGAGACCCGGTAGCTGAGGGTAGGAGATGGATTGGACGAGGCTCACCCAGCAGGAGCCTATGGCATGGCCCAGGTGGGGGAGGATGGGGGAGGGAGGGGACAGGTGGTGAACTGGTTGGGCACTCAGGAGGCAAATCCAACAGCTCTTGGCGATAGGTTGACGGTGGGGGTTGGGAAGGAGGGAGGGAGGGAGGTGCCAACAGGTGTGGAGCTTGAGCACCTGGTGAAGGAGGCCGGCTCACTGAGAGGAGAGCAGGTGGGGGGGGGATGGGGGGGAGGGGAAAGGGGAGGGGAGGGGTAGGGGGAGTCACAGGTGGCTTGGGACAGGGCCTTGGAGGAGGTCAGAGATGGTCCTTTGCAAATCACCCTCAACAGGGCGGCTGTGGAGGCGCCAGGTGCAGCCTCGAGGGCGGGCAGCTCCTGGCCAGGTGGGGAGAGTGAGCCACCGAGGCCTGGTTCCATCGTATTTTCTCTCTAAACAGGAGGAACACAGTATCTGAAAAAATAAGTGTTTTTCTGTTTCACACTCACACACAAACGACCTGTGTAACGGCTAACCCTCCGCATCGGAGCTGTGTGACACCACAGGTGTGTATTCCTGGCCCAGGTGAGGTCCAAAGGGTGTTCCTGCAGGTGGGGTCCTCCACGCAGTCCTCCAGGGACCCAGGCTCCCCGCCCGGCTCCGGCCCGGCCAGGCTTGCAACAGGCCCCATTCCACTGGCATTCCATGGCCTGGGACTCAG
This sequence comes from Plecotus auritus, assembly GCF_963455305.1. NCBI lineage: Eukaryota > Metazoa > Chordata > Mammalia > Chiroptera > Vespertilionidae > Plecotus > Plecotus auritus. Next base: position 4,346,650 of record NC_137771.1, on the reverse strand, counting down.
TGGCAGGGCCACACCCAGGGACCAGGAGGAAGCGGGCTGGTCAGCTGCCTCTTCTGCTTGTATCCGCTTGGTGGGTGGGGGGGGGGGGGGGAGTGGGGGTACGGACGATTGGGGAAGCTATGGAAACCAAAGTTAGTATTCAAAATAGGATTTTGCAAAAAGCGAGAAGGCTTGAAATTTAGGTATTATTGAGAAAGGGCTTTCAAAAGATTCTTTTGACTTTTTAAAAAATATATACCTTTAATTTAGTTCAGAGAGAGGAAGGGAGGGGGGAGAGAGAAACATCGATGATGGGAGGCTAACATCGATCAGCTGCCTCCTGCACACCCCCCACTGGGGAGGAGCCCGCAACCCCAGCATGTGCCCTGACCGCGAAGGGAACTGTGACCTCCTGGTTCATAGGTCGAGGCTCAACCCCTGAGCCACGCCGTTTTTAAGCTCCCGAAGTGAGAACCTTCCGGGATTAGAACCCTCCTTTCCTAACCCTCCGGCCGGCCCGGGCCCTGGGTTTCTCCCTGTCTCCTTCTCAGGTCGAGGTGGAGGCCAGCGTGGGAGGGCCCCAGGGCCCCGGGAACTCAGAGCCCCAGTGGGAGACAGTAGGAGGGAGGGCCCAGCGGGTGGGGCTCTGTGCCGGGAGGACCCCTGGGGGGAAGGCCTCCCTCCGTCCAGAGAGGAGTTTGTTTGGGGCTGAGCTGCCCTAACCAACGGCCGCAGAGAGGGTGGGGGGTCTAGCTGCCCCACTCAGGGCTGAAATGGACAATGGCCCCTGTGGGGGGACCTGAGGGGCCACCCTTCACCCCATGTGGAAGGACAGACAGGCCAGGAGGCGGGTGGAGACTAGCAAAGAGCCCCAGAGGGTCTACAGGGCCAGGCAGGGCCCCACGGACGTCAGGGCCCCTGCTGGGCACCCGGAGGCCCTGCCCACAATGCCAGGGGCCACAGAGCCGCCACTCCCAGCTGCATCCTGGAGAAGAGGAGGAGGACCTGGAAGGTAGGTAGTCGGACCCAAAGGGCCTGTTCCCAGGATCCCATTGGACTCACGCTGACATCAGGTTTGACCAAGTTAGCGCCCCTCTCCCCCCCCAGCCCCCGTGGGCAACGCTGCTGAGGAAGCTCAGCTCGGTGACAGGTGACAGGTAAGTGCGCGAGGCCGCCCCTCCTCCTCCTCCTCCCCCCTCCCCCCTCTCCCATCTCCCCCCCGACCCCCCACAAAAGGCAAAGGGGAGAGGAGAGAGCCAAGGGGAGAGTGGGCGACTCCCGGGGGCGCAGCCGGCTTGCCTGCCTCTCGCCTGCCTCTCGCCTGCCTTCTCGGGGTGCCCACGAGGTGGTGGAAGAGCCCCACACTCCTGGCCGAGCGGCGGGGAGGCCGCAGGAGCGCCCATCGCAGGGGAACTGCCCGGCAGGAGGAGTTGCGCTTTTAAGGGGGCGGGGGGCGGCCTGGGAGGTGCGGGCTCTAAAGGGGCCTTTTCTGTCGCTTTGAGAATGCACTTTTTTAACCCTGCACA